>NC_143012.1:258462912-258622912 GCF_055824585.1 Amblyomma mixtum | reverse complement strand
GGGGAGGCACTCGTTTTCACAGTAACCACCACAGGCACTGATGGGCATCTGGATCACGTTTGTGGTCACGTGGTCACGTAATGCGGCTGCGGCAGCTACGGTGCCGCCACTGCGTATCAGGTCGGGCTCCGTACCGTACAGTGCAAAGAACAAATGGAACGTTGTTCTGCACAGGTGCGCGCCACAGCTTCTCATAAGATAAATGCTCATGGCCACCGCACCATTATTTAAGCATAGTATACCTTGAAGGCTACCGTACTGAAGCATAGTTAAAGGAAGAAGCACAATTTTTTTTTTCCCAGTGCATGGAACATCCAGCTGCAAGCATTCACACGATATGGCTGCTTTCGCGTATTTCAGCTATCTTCTGTTGGCAGTTTGTACCAACCTCTAAGTAGCTATCATTCCTAAGAGGCGAATTGTCATACTCGCGGATAAAAACGCACAAGGTTTCTTGAATAAAGCAAGAGCCTGAGTTGTTCGCCACAAAAATCTCAAACCTGTAAAGGACATGTTGTCGGTTTCTGACATCAGCTGTCTCACAATAACAAGTGGCTCTCTCATATCAATGAGTAACGTAATTATGCAGCATTAGATAGCAGTTTTCAGGCCGTTCTGAAAATCAGTTTTTTTTCCTTCATTTCTCTATATCTAGTAGAGCAACTTTCTAGCCCCCGGCCCCCGAAATGTGGCTTCTACAACTGTGTGCAAAGTATCCACCAGTGAAAAAGAGATAATGATATGCCAAATATCACTCAAGCGTTCCTGACCGACCAACAAGTACATAAAATCAAGAAAGGCGAAGTTTTTTAAAAATTGTAAACGTAAGATGTGAAGAGCACAAAAGTGACGTGTGAATGGTCCACGACGGCCACGTGTATGCCCTGTTTGCCTTCTTCGTCCACTTGACGCAGCGATGCACGTCCGTTCGATGCTCTTCTGAGCCGATACGCTCAATATGGAGACCAGCTCCTTGAGCGTTGCCACAACATCTTGTTGTCTTTCCTCAATGAGCCTGCAGCGAATAACCTTCGTGAAAACAGTACTTTTATGGCGCTTCTCAATATGCAGTGCACCTGACTTTGTTTATGGGACAGCGATAACTTATGAAAATCATCAATCAACTGGAAAGAGGCAAGCACTGATGGTTAAATGCCAGTACGCCGTGGCCAAGGGCCAATAGTGACCCACTACAATGACAGCGACTGCGTCTGCGCAGAATCTGCCAAGCTGTCGCAAAAACCAGAAGAGAACGCTACCATGTGGGGAAGTTTCAGAATTCGTGTGCTCATCGCAGGCACATATCGCGGAATTCCCGATCTGTCGTCAGGGAAAGACCAAGGACCAGTCACTGAATTAAGCCGCCAAGGTAGCTTAGTGTTTATGGTGCTCGGCTGTTGACCCGAATGACGCGGATTTGATCCCGGCCGCGGCGGTCGTATCACGATGGAGGTCAAATGCTAGAGGGCACTGTACTGTGCGATGTTAGTGCACGTTAAATAACTCCAGATGGTCGAAATTATGAACAGCCATTCACTCCGGCTACTCTCATAGCATGAGTCGGTTTGGCACATAAAACCCAAAAGACCAATCACTCACATAAGACACCGTAGCAAAGTTTCAACCATTAGCTGATATTTACAAAGCCATGAAATTCTCCACTTAAAAATTTGCGGCTAGCTTTAGTGGACTAAATGTTGGTTACTTGATTTAGACCATTTGACCAGGATAGCATGAGGTAGAAGCCTAAGGACTGCTGTACACGAGCATCGGATTTTTTTTTAGTTCATATTCACAACACAAGCTAGAATTTATTCTAAGCTACGCTTTATTTGGCTAAGTATAGCCTGACTAATTAATTTATCTGACACAGAGCCGAGGTCGTACTCTGAACCAAATGGTTGCCCAGATACTCCTTCTCTTTCGCTGTTCGCAACCATTTGAGTCAATGCTTTCGTCCCGTTTTGTCCGGTGTTCCCCAGAGAAGCGTTTTGGGGCCTTTACTTTTTCTAATCTTCATAAATTACTTACCCGCCTGCGTATCATCCAAAATCAGATTATTCGCTGATGATTGTGTTATATACCGTAGTATATCTAACGACTCTGACTGCTAATCTTTGCAAACTGATTTAGATTCCATTAGTAACTGGTGTTCTTCTTTGTTAATGACCCTTAATTCCTCTAAAACTAAACTTGTCTCTTTCACTCGCAAGTCTTGCCGCATCCCGACATCTTACACTCTCCTTAATAGCGCGTTTGAACTTTCTACTTCGTACAAGTATTTGGGACTGCACCTTCGGTCTAATTTAACATGGAATTACCATCTTAGCCACATTCTTGCAGCTGCTAACCGCTCTCTGGTTCTTCTAAAACGTAACCTTAAACAAGCGCCTTTTCACCTAAAAAAACTAGCATACTAAAGGCTCGAGCCGAACTTGATACGTTATCACATCGCCGCAAACTATCACGCTTGACCCTTTTCCGTAAACTTTACCATCATGTTCTGCTCCGTGACGATTTTTTTCAGTCACCTGAATCTTTTTTTCCACGTCGCGACCACCCGCTGAAAGTTAAGCGCATATCATGCCACACTTCTTCTTTTGCTAACTCTTTCATACCACGTACTATAGTCGACTAATAATCTGCCATCACACATCGCTTCTGAACAAGTTTCAGGACCTTCTAACCCAAATGTCTGTTTAGCTTTACTAATTGATTGTACCACATGCTGCATTCAGCTGTTTTGTTATTTTGTTTTGTTCCTGCGGTTTTTATGCCTCTAGAACACTATATATTCTTTTTCGTGTAAATTACAATGTATACTACAGGTTTTGGTTTGTTTCTTGTTTTGTTTTCTACATGTGCTTTCTGTATTTATGTATTGCACCTTGGCGCTTGCTCATTCTTATTTTGCGTTGTGTGTCATTGCTCCCCCTTATGTAATACCCTTGATTGATGGTCTTTAGGGGTTTATTGAATAAATAAATACATAAAATAAAATAAATGCTAGTAAACACCCCCCTAAACTACACCACCTTCAAGACTGTGCAGGCCGCAATTCCGTGGATGAAAATGCGAAAAGCGCACCTGCAAGTTCCGCATAGCACAAGTCAATGCAGAGCTCACCCCCATGGTGCCTGTTTCTCTGTATTAATTCTTCCACCCCTTAATTATTTTTTTTTCAAGGCGCGTTAAAGATACCTACCTTGAGAGCGCCATTTACTGCGTCTTTCCTCAGAAAATATAACCAGGTGCTACAGCGTTATCTCCTGTCGCTGTCTGGCGGGGAAAAATGGCATTTGAGTGAACGAAAGGGCGTAGTAACTCATTAACGCATTAAATAGAGTGGGATGGAAATGGCTTCTTAGAATCATCTTTTGGTAGCGAACTCGCAGACACAGACACCACACAGCAGAACAAATGTTGGTCCCCGGACTGGGACGAATTTTTCCATAACTGCGAAGTTTCTGCCTTGCTTCTCGGCGGATATCTCTAACGTTCCGCGAGAAAAGGAATGAATGAGGGAATGAAAAAAGAACGAGAAAAGGTGGTACCGCAATCGGGGCCTCCCGAAATAGTTTCTACCCCCTGTAAATGTGTAACACGCTGTGACACTGGACTTCACACGAGCGTCTTTTCCTTTTCGTGATCATAATGCTGGAGGCATTTTTCTGACCGCGCTTTTAACCGAAAGAAAGAGAGCTGACTCCCAGGAGGTGCCAAATAGGGCTCTAATAATAGCCTATTACTGTAATACTGATGCTAGAGCATACTACAGCAATTTCAAAGCTCCAAAAGGAAGACTTCTCTGCTCTTACCTGAAAAGTGAAAGCAATTTTTGAGGTGTATCTGCGCTGGCCATTTTAGCTGGGCTTTCGTGTACTTTCTGAAATGCAACGAAGCGTGAAAACAACAATGCCGCTAAACAGACTACTCCTTAAAATGAAAATTAAAGCGTACATGGCTACGTACACGATCCAAGAGTAAATTGTACTGCAGCATTTCGCTCGTCGAGAGAACGATCGGAGCACTACTGATGCAATTTGACTGATTGCCACAATCTGTAAAAAATTGAGGTATTTAATGTTCCACTTCATAGGGTAGTAATCATCAACATATATCTGTGAAACCTTTTGCTGATGATACCACTAAATGCTAAGGAAAGCTCTTTTTAAGCAGAGAAAGAAAAATAATCTCCATTCACGTGCTTTCAACATGCAAAGCAGAGGTTCAATACAATACCGTAACGACTTCTCTTTATCTGATACCCTGCGTTTGAAGTCAGATAACGCACTACGAATGTTGAGAAATTTTTCACCAACTTTTGCGCAGTCATTGCTCTAAACGGTGTTGTTTCCATCATTATCACCATCACCAAGCAGGCCATGGGAACAACGGGTCAGCAACGCCCTCTTTTATTGATCCCCATGAGCCCTGACCTGCGCTAGCCGCGGAACCTAACCGTGCTCCGCCTCCCAGTATGATCTGTTAGGATTCCGCTTCAAACATGCGAGCTGGGACCAAATGCCCCAATGCAAGTGACGCCTGAGGGGGCCCGGAGAACCTCCACCTAAGTGACCTGGCGGGGCGCCCCTTTCCTATCGAGGTTCGAGCTTTATTGAGCAGCGCACAGCCGCGATGCTCAGTAATTGTAATCGACTGGTGAAATTCTAAACTTCCGTTATTTTATCACAGCTGTTGCTTACACTGCAAAAGTGAAAAACAGCCTATTTACTGACAACAAAATAATAATAAAGAAAATAATGTTAAGTATGAAATGACCAATACTGCATATATCGGCATTAGCCCACTAAAGCATTAGTACAGAGCTTAAGTCTCCCCTTGAATCTAACAATGAACACCTGCTTTCACACGTCTACTGGATTTAGCCACGTTAAACCCCTACCACATTTTCTGTGTAGTTCGCCCTTTGAGCCTGCCAGCCGTGATAATCCTTTGAAATTCGAATTCTCCTTAATTTAGTACTAGATACATCGATACTGAGGGCCGTAGACTAAAAGCCACAAAAACGGTTTTGGTGATGTCCACGATCACACACATATGGCATAGGTTTACACAACAAAAAAAATTGTATGCAGTGCATTATCTTCAACACACTGCACATGCTAATAGGGAAATAAAACTGAAAAAAAAGAAAGGACCTACAACCTGTAAGTGAAAGAGGGCCTGGTTTAGTCCACGTTTAAGTGAGAAATGTTGTGTACCGCTTTGTTTTTCCGAGATGCTTCACATGCAAGAGTTTGGCGTGTTTTTGCAACCATATTTAATGCTTGGCCCACTATGTTCCGTTCTTTTCTATATCTGTGATCGTCCTTAACACTGTTAATGTGTGCACCTCCCCACTATGTTCCGTTCTTTTCTATATCTGTGATCGTCCTTACCACTGTTAATGTGTGCACCTCCCCGCTATGTTCCGTTCTTTTCTATATCTGTGATCGTCCTTAACACTGTTAATGTGTGCACCTCCCCACTATGTTCCGTTCTTTTCTATATCTGTGATCGTCCTTAACACTGTTAATGTGTGCACCTCCCCACTATGTTCCGTTCTTTTCTATATCTGTGATCGTCCTTACCACTGTTAATGTGTGCACCTCCCCACTATGTTCCGTTCTTTTCTATATCTGTGATCGTCCTTAACACTGTTAATGTGTGCACCTCCCCACTATGTTCCGTTCTTTTCTGTATCTGTGATCGTCCTTAACACTGTTAATGTGTGCACCTCCCCACTATGTTCCGTTCTTTTCTATATCTGTGATCGTCCTTACCACTGTTAATGTGTGCACCTCCCCACTATGTTCCGTTCTTTTCTATATCTGTGATCGTCCTTAACACTGTTAATGTGTGCACCTCCCCACTATGTTCCGTTCTTTTCTATATCTGTGATCGTCCTTACCGCTTTTAATGGGTGCACCTCCCCACTATGTTCCGTTCTTTTCTATATCTGTGATCGTCCTTAACACTGTTAATATATGCACCTCCCCACTATGTTTCGTTCTTTTCTATATCTGTGATCGTCCTTAACACTGTTAATGTGTGCGCCTCCCCACTATGTTCCGTTCTTTTCTATACCTGTGATCGTCCTTAACACTGTTAATGTGTGCACCTCCCCACTATGTTCCTTTCTTTTCTATATCTGTGATCGTCCTTAACACTGTTAATGTGTGCAACTCCCCACTATGCTCCGTTCTATTCTATATCTGTGATCGTCCTTACCACTGTTAATGTGTGCAGCTCCCCACTATGTTCCGTTCTTTTCTATATCTGTGATCGTCCTTAACACTGTTAATGTGTGCACCTCCCCACTATGTTCCGTTCTTTTCTATATCTGTGATCGTCCTTACCGCTTTGAATGTGTGCACCTCCCTACTATGTTCCGTTCTTTTCTATATCTGTGATCGTCCTTAACACTGTTAAAGTGTGCACCCCCCCACTATGTTCCGTTCTTTTCTATATCTGTGATCGTCCTTAACACTGTTAATGTGTGCACCTCCCCACTATGTTCCGTTCTTTTCTATATCTGTGGTTGTCCTTAACACTGTTAATGTGTGCACCTCCCCACTATGTTCCGTTCTTTTCTATATCTGTGATCGTCCTTACCACTGTTAATGTGTGCACCTCCCCACTATGTTCCGTTCTTTACTATATCTGTGATCGTCCTTAACACTGTGAATGTGTGCACCTCCCCACTATGTTCCGTTCTTTTCTATATCTGTGATCATCCTTACCACTGTTAATGTGTGCACCTTCCCCCTATGTTCCGTTCTTTTCTATATCTGTGATCGTCCTTAACACTGTTATAGTGTGCACCTCCCCACTATGCTCCGTTCTTTTCTATATCTGTGATCGTCCTTACCACTTTTAGTGTGTGCACCTCCCCACTATGTTCCGTTTTTTTCTATATCTGTGATCGTCCTTACCACTGTTAATGTGTGCACCTCCCCACTATTTTCCGTTCTTTTCTATATCTGTGATCGTCCTTAACACTGTTAATGTGTGCACCTCCCCACTATGTTCCGTTCTTTTCTATATCTGTGATCGTCCTTACCACTGTTAATGTGTGCACATCCCTACTATGTTCCCTTCTTTTCTATATCTGTGATCGTCCTTAACACTGTTATAGTGTGCACCTCCCCACTATGTCCCGTTCTTTTCTATATCTGTGATCGTCCTTAACACTGTTATAGTGTGCACCTCCCCACTATGTTCCGTTCTTTTCTATATCTGTGATCGTCCTTAACACTGTTATAGTGTGCACCTCCCCACTATGTTCTGTTCTTTTCTATATCTGTGATCGTCCTTAACACTGTTATAGTGTGCACCTCCCCACTATGTTCCGTTCTTTTCTATATCTGTGATCGTCCTTAACACTGTTATAGTGTGCACCTCCCCACTATGTTCCGTTCTTTTCTATATCTGTGATCGTCCTTAACACTGTTATAGTGTGCACCTCCACACTATGTTCCGTTCTTTTCTATATCTGTGATCGTCCTTACCACTGTTAGTGTGTGCACCTCCCCACTATGTTCCGTTCTTTTCTATATCTGTGATCGTCCTTACCACTGTTAATGTGTGCACCTCCCCACTATGTTCCATTATTTTCTATATCTGTGATCGTCTTTACCACTGTTAATTTGTGCATGAGGTGTATTTTGCTGTACGCATTCTCGAAGTCCGTTTTGCAACTGAATTTTTACTTTCAGTGTTGCGAAAAAGTTTGTCCAAAGAGTGTTTTTCACAGATTTTGCTTGAGTTAATTTACAGTTCAATACGTGCTGAACTTGGTAGACATTGTTTACTTGCACGATTGCGTATATTGCCAGTTTCTCCGGGCACTAAGAGTTCCTTTTACAATTAGCTGCACACCGAGAGCTTGCTCGTCGTATCATGGCGTCAGAAGAAGGAAATTTTCATGTTATCGGGTAATTCCCGCCCATACGATGCTCCAGAAGCAAATGAACAATTCTTAATTAAAAGTAAACCCTCAAAGTTGTTATGGGAAATCCAACAGGAGGCGCTGAACACAAGAATTAATTTGACTTCTCATAGTGCACGGTACCCAACTGCGTTGCCATACGTTGATGAACCCCTAGACATGTTCTTTCTAATTGGACTAAGAAGCCTATATAAATTTCGCATGTCCAACAGACACTGAAAATATTTGTTCCTACTAAACCCCATTTCAGCCAAATGATTGCTTATCTTCAAGAACTGTATGACCAGACTGACTTCGAACCAGAGTGAGGCTCGCTTTTTGTGGCATGCTCAGCCGTGTATCTCTTGTATTTATTTCAGGGCCTCAGCGTGTTTGGTTTTGGGATGATATGATTGCGCTTGCTGAAGGTTGTGTAAATGGCTCATGCACATAAAACATTATATTGCTGCATTAAGCACCATCGTTAAAACAAAGCACTGAGGAGTAGTATAATTAGCGCTGTATATTTTGAACTCGCAGGGGCAGTTCTAATCTCATCACTTGGTCTAAATTGTGATCATGGCTATATATTCTTTCAAATAACCCGCAAGCATATTTTGTTAAAGCGCCCTGAGGATGCCTTGCTTGTTAGGCACCTTTCTGAAAATTCTTGGAGAAATATGAGACGTTTCAACATCTCGGCCGAAATAAATTGTTTCGCCTGTTTTCTTTACGGAACCAACAATTACAGCCTCGAAAATTATCCACCATTTCCCATTGGTGCGTGTTACCTTTTATGTCGCATTCCGGGGTGTTTTAAACCAAAACCATATTACGGGATCACCGACACAAACAAATACGCGCACACTGAGCGCAGAACAGTGAGCTAGCACTAGCAGTTTGTTCAAGCATACCTATATCCTGCTTCTCGTGAAATAGCTGAAGAGGTTGTCCCTTGGGCGAGAAGTCACTTTTTCAATGCGCGCCGATTTCGTGAGCAAATGGAGTGGAGCTCTAAGGTGGAGCGTAGCGGGTAGCTTTAAGTGCGCATTTTTTGCTAACTAACTAAATCACGCAGTAACCTGCTCTGACCTTATAGGGTCCACGGAATCCTCCAGTGCACGAAGTGAGAACGCCGTCATTGTGATGGTTTTGAACCAGCGCATTGTGAACCACGCAAGAAGAATCTGCTCTGAGCTGTCTCGTAGCAGGATAGTATATCAACGCAATTCAGTGAGTTGACAGACAATGCACAGGAAAAAGTCTCAGTCGATCATTCCTTTTTATTTAGTCTAGAGGTCGACATAAATCTGTCTGGCCAGGCATGGTGATTCGCTGAAATGAAGAAGCAGCAACTGACCATGGTTTAACAGAATAGATGTTTGGAAACCCGTTCGGGATTCTCGTTCACAGTGAGAAGGATAGCAGTTGTCTTTCTGTTCAAGTATGGTCGGTGACTGCTTCTGCAGTTCTTCGAATTCTATTTTTATGTCCTGATATCAAAATAAGGCGCTAAAGGCTATTATATGAAAAATTAAAACTTTGAGCTAGCTTGGAAGCGGTAAATTAAACGAAACTTTGTCATTCCAAGAACTACGAGAACTTAATGAAGGCGGAATGCTCGCGACTGAGACCGAATCTGTGCGTTTGCTCTATATGCGCCATGTACTATTTGTGTACTTTGGCGAAGAATATTTCCTATTCTTTCTGCAGTGACAAAATTGCAGAAATTGTCGGTAAACAATAATTACAAAATTTTACGGGCTACGTTTTATTCCCAATTAAATAAAGAAAAATGTTTTAAATTAAAAAAAATTCAATCCTGCGAACAAATGACGACAACTTTGTAGAACAAAACGTTCTGTGCACAGAAATTATGCTCTTTTGATAAACTTGTGTTTATGTGCGGTGCTATAGTGGCGTTGTCTTCGTCATGGGTAGGGTGCGTGAGATCTCGAGATTTGCACAGCTCAGGTCGCAGAGTTTACAAGGGTGCCGAATCGACAATGTTTTCTTTTTTCTTTAGTGCGCAAACACTAATCTGACGGGCATCAGTGCCGAGCAATGCCGAGCAAATTCGTCCTTTGTTTGTTCGCAGCTGATGATGATGATGATGTCCTCAGGCTTAATGGCACATACCCACGGCGGGGGATTGGCCAGGATTCGCAGCTGCCCTCTTCGTCCCGAGGCACTGCCCGCTCATCGTCGTCTGCTAAGTAGAAAAAAATCTGTGCTTTCGCACTGATTCTAATGTAAAAAACATTCTCTGAACTTTTTTCTTTGTTTATTACGCGACTGAGAAAAACACTTGTTACAAAACAATGCAATGCACTGAGAAAGAAAAACAAGGGAAACTGACAACTCTCATTAAACCGACGTTGTAGTTCTGACAACTCTTAATAAACCGACGTTGTAGTTTCAAACACTTTACGGTCAGTGAAGGGGGGCATCATAAACTGGCACTGGGGAGCACAATCTAGAGCTTTCTGCTCGTGGGACTAGTTAAATCTGGAGCCTTATTAAAATAAAAGGACTTTCTGTTTCATCAAGAGGTATATGCTTAATCTAAAGCAGGTAACGTTTTTATCTTGTACGCAATATTATAAAGTTAGCATGTTTTACTGTTCCTGCTATTATTGGCTGTTGTAGAGAAATTGCGCAGGACATTTACGTTCGCCGTAGAGTCAGTTCTCTCTAGGAATAAAACCAAGATATAGGCATGAAACAACGCGAAAAAGACCTTGGCAAGCTAGAGTTAGATCCACAGAAAGAGCTAATCACTACTGACCGGTGTTTACTGCGTGTGCTCTGATCAGGAACAACAATCTTTCATTGTGACAAACCTGTCTTTATTGGCCTTGGCTGAAATTACAACCGTAACGAAAGACAATTCATTTGCAAAATGTGGCGAGAAATCATCTTACACCATACGCTGTTGTGTTGGCCCCACAAAGAGAAAATTTATGCCAACCACGCAGCATCTCCAGACTAGTTCATTTCTTTCAGGCCAGAGAGAGATCATGAAGATTAGTGACTCTTCTCGCTAATCAGGCTGGAACACGACCTGGTACTGGAATGGAAAGTTAGTTTTCGCTAACTTGCAGGGAACGAGAAAGATGACAATAGAATAAAAAATATAGGTGCCTGAAAATGAGTGAAAAAAACAAAGGAAAGTACTTTGCTGATTGCTCCCCGCAATTCGGGATAACCATATTAGGAAGCACTTTACCGAAAAAAAATTAAAAGCTCAATTCGTAATTTACCAAGGACCTCTAACATCGGGTTAGCGCGAGTTCATCAAACTGATTCGACAAGCCTTAATTATATACCTTTTAGAGCTTGCAGCACATGGTCGCCGGACGGGGAACAAAATCTCGGATTGAATTGTAGATTAAATGTTTCTTCAAAGAAATTTTACCAAGAACAAAGCAACCTCAAAATCGCAAAAACCTTTCCTCGACAGAACACGCTACTCTATACCATTCAGCTTCTAGGAATGACGTACTCATTAAGCCAGCAGACATAGGCGGTAGCACAGCCATCCCGCGAGCCGACAAATACAACATACAAAAAAGTGGCCAAAAGCAACTCAACAACTCTTACCACAATAAGAAAATAAATACTCATCCTATTATAGGGTTCGGCAAGTAATTTTTAAATATTTTGCTGACCTGCTATCTGAAGAACTAATTACCCAATCGGACCGAAACTTCTTACACACGTAAACAAGCAGGCAGGATACTTTTACTTACTTCTTAAATTCCATGAGGTTTACACAGAATAGTTATTTGCAGCAGATATCCCGTCAACCTTATCCTTGCAGGCCTTCCTGAACTACTACTTTGGTGACAAGTACATACAAACAGCGCTAAACAACAGGACCAGAAAGAGGAGTAGACAAACACGGCGCTGAATTTACAACTGTTGTAAGTTACAACTGTTGTAAGTTCAGCGCCGTGTTTGTCTCCTTCTCTTTCTGGTCCTGTTGTCTAGCGCTGTTTGTATGTACTTGTCACCATGGAACACCAACTCGCCCAATCTGCCGTTCTGCTACACTACTACCTTGCAGACATTGCAGCCCTCCTTCATTCCTTTTTTCAGCACGTCCAACATTCTTCGAACATTTTTTTTATTATTGGAAATAGTAAAGGTACTGTTATTTAAATATTGAAGGTATTGGTCAATTCTTCCGGTGTGTAGCAAAACCTGTCTTTTATTTTTTTCTATCGCTCGCATCGAGCAGTTAATACTGCCATCAAAAACCAATGTGCAACGTTTTCGACGATAGAAAACATTAATAAGAAAAAATGCAAGACTGTCCACGGGAGATCGAGGATATATTTATTGTTACACTAAACTGTTGCAGTACAAAAAAATTGCATTCAGAAACTCTTTTCCGTTCATAAATTCTTTTGTCTTGAATTGTTGGGAATGATTGAATCACTTAATGAAGCAGCCATTATTTCAACGAACAGTACACTGGTTACTCTTCATGCCGCCGCTGTGTACACAAATATTCCCAAAAATGAAGGAATGAACGCGCTATCGAACGTTCTGACTCAAACTTCACACCTGCATGAAACTAAAGTGTATCTCTCATTACTTTAGTTGGCACTCACACTCAACAATTTTGAGTCCAATTATTCTTATTACCTTGAAGGGCTTGCCACAAGTGTGGGCACTCAATCACTGAAAAGTATTTCAGGGGATTACTTGATTCTGAACTTTTAAATTCATATTTAGGAAAACCTCTCATAAGCCTGCGTACATGACAATTTTCTTCTTATGAGAACACGGATCCGAAAACCTAAAGGCATTTATCTCTCGCCTTAATTCATTCCACTACAGCATTAAATTTACCTTCCACGACTCTAGAACGCGTCAGTTTTCTTCACATTACCTTGTGTTTAAGAACTCGCCTGCTTAAAGCCACACACACCTGCTTGAAGCCACATTCTACAGGAAGCCTGCCGGCCGACAGCAATGCTTAGATTTCGATAACAATTATGCAAGGCTCTGTAAGCAAGAAATTTTAAGGTGTCTTCGTTAATGCTTACGTTCTGCACAAAATCCGGCGTCGTCGTGGGCGTTGTGAGCGAAAAATCCGCCAAAGAACAACCTAGGCAGGCCACCTTGGTCACGTGACCTTGTGGCATCGTCAAAACCTGCCCACCGGGATTGCGGGAAAACTGACCGCCGTGGCAGGAGGCAGTTATATCAATAATCCATCGCGAGAGGTTGCTCCACCGGTGGCAGCACCTGCCATTGCAGGGCAGTGGAGCACCGTATAAGCGCTACACAACTCCGCCAGGAGTGGTATGAGGACTCCCAGGGATCTAGGAAAGTCGAGAACAAGCGATTGCGCATATAATGGCATTACACCATTAAAGCTATCGCGGCATACACTTAAGGCGGAACTTAAGCGTCCCGTTGAACTTTTTTTTATTAGAGGCAGCGCGTCTTAGCAGAATATGTGCCGACGACGACGGCTATTGGAAACATGTCCTCTCATTAAAAAAACAAGCACTAATTCGTAGGAAGCATAACCAGAACTTTCTTGATAATGCTTTCCAACCAGCAGACAGTATAAAGCGAGGCGATGTACTTAAATGACGAAATATAGTTAGCATTGTGCGGTCTCGTGCTCTTATAACGAAATTCGAACGCGCTTCCTACCTCAAAGAATATTCAGCAGAAATACCACCTTTTCTAATTGGTAACGACTGTCTAAAGAAATTATTTCTTGATGCACAAAGGGTAACACACAGGCGCAATAAAAAGTAAATACCCCCGCCGACAGTATGCTCATTATATCGGCCTAGACTCAAGACATGCTAGCGTTTACAAAGCGTTACCTGTTAGAACCACGACAAGCAACTTCATAATAAATATAAAGACTAGTTATAACTGCGCGTCGTATAATGTTGTTTACATGCAACAATGCTCCCCCTGTCAGAAACAATGTAACTCGAAAACCGGATAATCAATGAACGCGAGACAGAATGACCACTGTGCTGACATAGGAAGGAGCGTCCAAAGGGCAGTTTGGGAGCATTTCAATCAACGTGGTCGAATTTTTGAAGGACTTAAACTATTCATTCTCCAATCAGGATTCAAATCTGCAAGGGTTAGAAAATGCAGAAGACAAAGAATCCATAGAGAGAGAAACACAATTTGGCGACAAATTAAGTGCCAAGACCTAATCCAGGAATGTAAAACATCACTACTGGCTGGGATGAGCATCTTCGAGGGAAACTTAGAATCTCAGGTATATTCTGGCACTGACGCAAATCTTGAAAAAAGGCAACCACCGGATCAGAGAAAAAATGAAGCCAGAAGCGAAAAACACATTGAATTTCATTTCAATTATTAATACCCTCAGAACCATTTGGCATTTCATATGGGAGTGATTAAACGGATAACACAATAAACAAAAGTAAAAAACGCAGCCAAATAAAACTACAGGTTGTGAGGCTCCTAATTATACAATGTTAGCTATTGCACTGGTAAACCGTTGATGGCCTTCAATGTGGTGATAAGTCCGCGGAGGTGGTCCCAATCCTGCGATGTGCATGAAATAAAACTGTGGGAATAGGAACTGGTGCGACGAAAAATAATTCCAGTTTTGTGAGAGTGGTCAATGCTGGCAGAACAATAGGACAGATTAGAGATTGGTATTGCGCAGGTGGGTATTATGGAAGTATATTCCGTGAAAAATGCAGAGACGAGAGGCAAGTGACGGTAGACTCAGGATTTGTTACATGGTAGGAACACTAGCAGTTGGATTGTAGTTATCAAGAATGAATCGATTAGAATTAGTCTGAACATGATCCGAGTGAGTTAGCGTAGCAGAGCACGGCCCTCCGGCCCTCCCAGTGCTTCATATCGCCTTCTAATTGTTTCTTTTACCCTAACCTCCGTTACTTTAACCCTAGCACTCTGTTATTTCAAACAACAACCATTTGATGTTGAAATAATTGTGTCGAGTGCGAACTGTAGTCAGCTATATAGGGACGGATGATTCACCATAAAACGAAGTACGTAGTTAATCCTACAGCGCCAAGCACAAACTACGACACAAAGTGCGACAGAACACAAGCTGCCTTCCAACCTGATTTTCTCGTGCGATGTATACTGACTTAATGGCCGATCACCTTCCCGGCACTCCTTCACCACAGAAACTTAAAAACAAGTAAGAGCAAAAACCCACAAAAACCACACGCAGTCAAGAAAAAATAGTATGCATGAACGTACTTAAATATATCGATCAGGCTGAAATTAAAAAAAAACACTAGCCTATTGACACTGCCTGTCCGAGAGAGTGCTCGAGGGTTGGTGAGCATCATTGCATTTTAGCAAAAAATTCTGTTCTCGCTTGCTCGGCTGTGGTGCGTTCGTGAAGGGAAGTGCACTTCTCTCTTCCCGTATTCCACCACCGTGCCACTGCGCAACGGTATTGACCATCACGCATAATCACGCATCTCACATAAACTTCAAAAATCTCATAACAGATCATAGCAGGTCGTAATCTCTAAAAATACGTGTAAGTTCGATATTGACAGCGTTCTTTATCTTATTACCTTTCTGCTGTAATTGATATTGTCTTCATATCTTTAAAAACATCTGCTATACCAACAATTTCAGCCTCAATTGGTGTTTGTACCTCCCTTTTGTCATTAAGCATTACTCTGTGCACCCAAGAAGTCAGTAAGGGCTACAAAATAAGTATTACTTCGTCACATAGTTCACAACGGGGAATTCGTCCTGTCTTATACGAAAACAAAGACATGCAAACTAAGTGTTCACGTACGCACATAACGCGGTATGAAAAGCAAGTATAACCCATCTTGTCTAACTACCAATCACATGTACACGAGCCACTTTGCGCCATCAACTTGACACGCATCAGCTATCGTATGGATTGATATTGAAATGAAACTAATTTAATATACAAAAACTCACATTTTCGGTTGCGCAAACAAAGAATAGCAATTAACCTACATATGTGCAAGCACCACCAGTCTTTCTGACCAATACACACTTATTAGCAGTAAACAGACGATAGTGCTAACTAGACTAACATATTAGGCAGGCACCGCAGGCTCCATTGTATCGTTGGGTACATATTTGATCAGGCGTTCCGCCGTCAAAAGAAAGATAGCTACATAATACTGCGCTCGACATGCAAGTCGCTTTTAGTCAAACAAAAGAGCTGATGCAAATAAAAGTTCATTCCATGCGATCTTTCTGAGACGCTCTGAGACATTTCTTAGATACCCATCACAGCTTGTTGCCGACCGGTGCTATTCTATGTTACTGTTTTTTTTTTGTACGTGTGCCTCGGTTTTGTGGGCGCTGGTTTCTGTCAACAGGAAAAGCCACTTCACCTAATAAGAGCGGATCTGCAGTTCTGCAGTTTGCCCTCTTCTCTAGTTAGGATGAAAAGAGCCTTATGGACTACTCAGGTTAATTTCTGAGCGACTTCGTAGCCCACCATAAAAAAAAACGTGGAGATTGAGCCCAGCTCACCACCGCAGTCTGCTTGCGACTGCTAATTTTTTTTCTTGCGACACAGGAAGTGAGTAGAGCGCGGACGACTGGATAAATGCAGACGGTCGACCTTGTTCAGAACTACAGAACTCAAAGTACCCACTCTAGACGACTTCGTAATCCCAGCAACCCAGCCGGAAAATTTGCAGACGACTGAACAAAGTGTACAAAACCCCTCAGTGTACAGGGAAAATTGCTTTTATTCGTCGAGCGAGAAAATCCAATCAGGACTTCAGCTTGACCATGCGGACTCCATCTAGACAGCTCTGCACGATCTGGGACTTTGGACAGGAAAGGGGCATCCGATGGCTCGTTATTTTTTAGTTCGAAAGCACTATTGAAATGGGTAAACCCCGACTAAGATCTTGCGATGCTTGCGGGGTTGTGCCGATCTTGCGATGCTTGTGGCTTTGTTCTAAGTGAAATAAATATATAAAAATCAATCATATAAATATCAGTGACTAATATTCGAACACGCGGCGGCGGAACCAGATCGGCTTCGCCGGCAACTGCGCGAGAGCGCTAGGCTGTCGCCGCTTTTTTTTTGAGTAGGCTCTCGCTGGAGCCGAACACGCCTCGTGTTAAACTGCAACACACAATCGCGCTGTGTATTGCATGTCGTCTTATTCATCAACTAATAATACAATCTAATTATCGCTCTTCGAGCTACGTGGCGGTAGAGAAAGGAAGATGAGCGCTGCGTGCGTTGGCGCTGACAACACTGTGGCAGAAACACGGCACTAGAGCAATATACGTTCGCGTTGTAAACACTGCTGCAGAAACGCGGCACTTGAGCATGGGCCGCCAGCGTACAGTCGGGGACAAAAGCCTCTGTACCGTGCGTTCCGTCAACTAAGCCGGTAGCTCTATTGTTTGCCGCTGGCTGACTACCACACTTGTAGAGGTGAAAGAACGGGATTATGACTTCCACCTCCGCAAGTGTGGTTTCCATCCGCCGCCTGTGGACTTTGTTCAAGGAGCACGTGGTCCGGAGACTTTTGTCCCCGCCGGTACATTTTGTACATTGGCATTAAAAATGAAAACGTTTAAGACGCGCATAACGGGCTTACTGGGTCAGTGCGACCCGCTTTCAGGTACGTGACGTTGGTGTCATTTGCAACGCTAAACCGCGAGCCTTTTCTTTTACGAGAAACTTTATTTCAACAAACCAAGAAATATGTACAGCACTATTTATACCGATACCTTCAAAGGCTTGTATCCAGTCCAGTGCAAAAATTACTAACACATTGAGCCTCAGAGAGCTGCGGGTAGAAGAAATAAATGATAATGTATAGTCAGGCGGGAATTAAACACGAAAACAAATATGGAGTACTTTTTCACTTTGCAGCGGGATATTCATTGCGAAAGATTGTATGAATATGCACTCTGGCAGATTCTTGACTCTGAAACTTGAATCAGGCGAGCTGCACAATGTA
Source organism: Amblyomma mixtum (assembly GCF_055824585.1). NCBI lineage: Eukaryota > Metazoa > Arthropoda > Arachnida > Ixodida > Ixodidae > Amblyomma > Amblyomma mixtum. The sequence continues at coordinate 258,604,993 of NC_143012.1, read as the reverse complement.
GTTCAAAGCACAGAAGTGAAATATTTTGTTTTCATCACAAGCGCTGTACGTATTTCATTCCAGCCTGACTGTACACGCATCAGCACTAGTGTACATACACGTTTACAGAATGCACAAATGAAAAAGTTAGGAAGATGCATCAGACTCCAAAATAGAAAAACGATGTAAGCACATAAAATAAGTCTCTCACACAAAAATTAAGCGAAATAAATTTTATATACTCTATAAACTCGAATGAAAAACATGGTACCAAAATAGAATTCCCAAAGCGAGAGCCTCAGGCAGAATTTACCTTCGGTTTTTCTATGGAAATGGATGCGAAGCTATTTTTCTCTTGTACTCTAAACCGGAACAGCCGTAACACAGTTATTTCTCCTTGGTTGTATTTTGTCACAGAAACGACCAAATCCTGAAAAGTCTCTAAGGATTTAGGGTGTCTTAAAGCTGCTTTAACGTATGCGTATGCGGCAATTGTTTTTCTGCTTTGGGAGGCTTACGAGAGCTTGTCATGGAGCGCGTTGGCCGGCGTCCTCCCGAGAGAGTTACTCTTCTGTTGCAGCACCCGCACGTTTGTGGCTGTAGCCGTCCTCATACGTGCAGCGTTCAGAGCATACACTCCGCGTAGTCTGCATCCATGATGCTCCCGCAAGAAGGAGACTTGTGTCAGAGCGCTGCTCGCACTTTATCATGTCACGGCTGCTACTTCACAGGCGGACAAGGTGCTGTGATATCAAGTGATTTTATCACGTTTTCCTGAGATCAGCTTCATCGTGTTTGTAAGTCTTTTTTTGACGACGTTACCGCCGGACGCCAGGCAAGGTCTGTCAGCACGATATGGTTGCCTGGTCGTGGACGCTGGATGACACGACGATTTACTGCTATTAAGCAGATGTCGGGATCCTCGGCTTTAACAACCCTGGCTAGCTCTGTAGAAAGTCGCCCAGATGGCCGGATGGCATAAGTACTCGGCAAACAAAGCTACCCTCTTGGGGCAACTGTAAGGGTTTTTTTTTTCTCCTGGGTACCATTCGGGCTTAAACTTTCGAAAAATTTAAAAAGGTTAGACTTCCTGTTTGGTACCATGATTGGGCTCGTCATAGATTCCGGACAGTGGTTGCCTGAGCTGGCTGAGAATGGCAGGAGTATGCATTTCGTGCTTACCAACTGTTGGTCTATTTTTCACGGTTCTTTGGAAAGAGATAGTTGTTATAATCGTGGTATGTCGAAAGAAAGGCAACTCCGCTCCTAAAATCTTTTATACCTCCGGTTTGGATATTAAGTATGATTACTTCGTTTTTCGGTTCATAAAAGCAAGAAAAGAAGTCATGGCCACTTCTGCCAAAAAACTATCATAAAATCCGGGGTTCTTTCTGGACTAGTAGTAGTTCACTGAATGAAAAAAAACAGTAAGAACAGAACAGTAATCTGGTCTTCGCAGCGTGAACGAAAAGTAATATAAGAGCGGTTGGCATAATGAACAGGCTGCCGAAACACATAAAAACAGAACAAACACGGACTCAAGAAAAACGCTTTCACAAGCACACAAACGTAAAAGGTGTGATGCGAAAACAGAAATGTCCTTCATCGTTCAAACCCAGCTGTTCTCTGGCGATCAGCTCCAGTCATTCGAGAGGCTGCGACGACTTCACGCCGTGAGGCGCTCAACTCAACTGTTGGCCCTCCACTTGAATCCCAAGGCAGTCGTAGTTCTTGGATTCGGCGTGGAAAAACCAATTACACGCTGCTTAACCCTCCCGCTCTGGCTGCTTTCTTCTGCTGTGTGTGCAGTGGTTGAACTTCCTTGGAACGTTTCGTGCACGCGTGATCTAATTTCTTGGTGTTATCGAGGAATTTACTTCTCGTACTGTTTGTTGGTTCAGGTTTCATTCACTTGCTGGGTATTTCTTCTCACCGCGCGCGTTTTTCTCCCCAGTCGAGTAAATAACAAAGATAAAAAGAGATAAAGGGTAGACCAGTAGTCGGAGCAATCTCGTTTTGTTCTGGGAAGGAGCCGCATGTGTTGGACATTTTTGAAGAGGCCGAGACGCTTCTGCAATGCTTATTTTCCGCCTTCGGGGTTAACTTAAGAAACGGGAATGATTCCTGTGGGAAAGCCGACTTTGAACTTACTTGTTGAAAGTACTGTTTGCTTCTATTGCTTGTCGTTCAAATTACGTATTGCTCGAAACAGCCCAAGACCTTATTATTCGAGACCAGGCTGGCGTTTGTCTACTCACGGCTGATCACTTGTCAAAGCGATCAAAATCAGACGTGCTGGAACATTTGAAACAACCACTAGATTAAGCAGGCAACAGATAATTGCATTTCAAAAGAAGTTGCTAATTATAAGATGAAATCCAGATTCTTGAAACCAGGTGGCCAAGGACTAAGCCCCGACAGAACAGATACGTTAGTACCTGTGCTGTCAATAAAACAGCGACTTGAATTTTACTATGTAAAAGTATTTTCGATACAAACGTATAAAAGTCAGACATAATTTCAAATCCTATGTACAGGCAAGCAGGAAAGCCCTATGTGCCGCAAAATGCCGTGTTATATTAGCCAGGATTGCTCCAGCGCCGATTTCTGGCAAATTTCGAAAAGCACTGTAGAGGACCGAATTGCATAAAAAGCATTGGAAGGGAAGGCTGGGGCTCGAAACATCAGTGCGATCAAAAACTTGTAGAAATTAAATACAAGCGCTCAGGTGTCAGCCATTTTAATGTTCGTCATTTCCCTGAATGGGTACTTAGGGCAGCAGAAGATGGAAGTTTTAATAACTCCGAGGTCTTAAGCGCCCGCGCCTTGACACCTACCGAATTACCTTTTCGAAGAGTGAGCGATGGGGCACAGCAAGCGAGTGTTCTTAATTACCCAGGGAACAAGAAGCTCAGAATGATTCCAGGATGGTGCGATTTTAATTCTCGTCTTCCAGCCCTTTATCGATATCAATGTACTGAATGTTTTGCTCTTTTTTATTCTCCCACTTTCTACCCCTTCTTTTTGCACCCCGGCAAAGACCCATTAGTAAGAAAAGTGTCAAGACCATAGATTAGTTTGCATGTATTTTTGTCAACCTGTCACGAAAGGAACTAATTAGGAAAGTTCCCACGGTGCATTGCCTAATTTTTTTCGCTTTCGGTGTGAAAGCCGTGACTCACGAAGCTTTCATATGCTCCTGGGATTGAAGTATGACGCTGCGCCAGAACTTTTTCCGCTTCACACGCTAATAGTCGTTGAGTCGTTCTTGCCCCATAGCTACAGTAGTTGTAATTAAGAAATCTGTGGTGACTATGATTTACACTTCCAAATTTTTATCATTGCTTCTAAGCTGGTGACATTGGTACAGGAAAAGGGACGAAAGAGTTAAATAGCAGTCAGTAGACTATCTTTCATGTTCAGAGGTTAAGCAGTTGTTTGATTACCAGCTGTTTCCTAATTTGTTCAGGCAATTTTTTAACAAAACTCTTTAGCGTAACAGCTAAAAAACAGAAAGCTCGAATATACTGTGGGTCTAGCGGACTTGCGAACATCTGGAGTGCCTTCATCATTTTTCATCTGCGTTTGGGGTGCTTCGACGTGCATGGACAAAGCATCTTTGTGTTGTTGTACTGGAACAGCGGCGATGACTGGCTGCAAGCAAAAAACGAATACAACATAGCCTCGAACAGCGGCCCCGCGTCCTTTTTGTTGGGGCGCCATGCTTTACCGAAGTCAAAAAGCTGCCCTTATTATTGGTTATAGTGCAGCAGGTGGTACTTGTGTTGAGCTGCTTCGGCTGAGTTCAAGTTTTTGAGTGCGAGGCAGAACCGCAGTGATCGTCTAGAGGCATCCTTTTTTAAGTGTTATGCCTGTTGCTCAAATATAATGCAAATGAAAAAAAGCAGTGCTTACTACGGTAAGGATCGAAACACGAAGAGCGACTCGCCTAAAATAATGTACACACATATATATATATATATATGCACACAACACCAGTGTCTGATGAAGACCAGACCCTGGTCAGAACGTTAGAACAAAAGCAGTTATTTTCCACCGTATATATAAATATTTATTTCTGTTACATCACAAATGCAGGGATCATAAGGGAAAACAATAACAATACGTTCTTAGGTTCAAGTTTTAATCCTATATATGACCGTAATTGATTATAAGAAAGCACTTGACTCAGTGGAAACCTCAGCCGTCATGCAGGCACTGCGGAACCAGGATGCAGAGGAGTCATGTGAAAATGCTGGAAGATATCTACAACGACTGCGCAGCTTCCATAGTCCTCCATAGAGTCAGCAGTAAAATTTCAACAAAGAAGGGACTCGGGCAGTGAGATACGATCTCGCCATTGCTAGTCACTACCTGTTTACAGGAGGTGTTCGAAGGCCTGGATTGAGAACAGTTGGGGATAGCTGTTATGCAGACCACCGAAGTCATCTGCGATTCATTAAAGGCATTGCTTGCTAAATCACTCAGCAAGCGAATTACAAAGCATGATCAATTAGTTGGACACGCAGAATAGAACGGTTAGCCTAAGAGTTCACAGGCATAAAAGAGAAGTAATGTTCAACAGACTCGCAAGAGAACAGCAGTTCACAATTGACAGCGAGGTGCTGGAAGTAGCAAGGTGAATACGTCTACTTAAGGCAAGTAGTGACCGGTGATCCCTATCATGAGAGGGAAATAACTTGAAGATTAAGAATGGGCTGGATCGTGTATGGCAGGTTCTCTCAGACCATGCATGGCAGTTTACCAATATTTCTCAAGAGAAAAGTATACTACAGCTATATCCCACCGGTATCCACCCATGGAGAAGAAACGGGGAGGCTAATCAAAAGGTTGTCAGGGTGGAACCAGCGGAACACAAACGCAGGACAAGAAAATATAGGTACACACACCACACCGCTGGACATGCAACTGATTTATTTCCAAGAAAGCCACCACATTTAAATGTTTGCCTGCGCAAGCGCGCACTCTGGACGAAGGGAACGACTGTATTAAGATAAAAGAAAGTTATATTCTTTATCAGTGATAAAAACCGAAGGATCGCTGACACACATCTCCTTGTTTTTCCTGATTAAAAATGCTTAAAGAATTTCACGCTCATGTCTTGTTCTCCCCCGACCGATAATGCTCGTGCGGTGAAGCAACGGAGAAACCCTCCGGACTGCCCTTTAACGACGAGGTCGTCTCTGTCGTCTTCTAGGTAGTAGCTAGAGAAAAGCGCCCGGCACATACGGCGAAAATTATGGTCGCAATGTCCTCAAAGTTAACAGCGGTCACCCAATATTCGCAAATTAGCTTCGTCAACGGTTGCACTGAGTTCACGTTTCGTACCCCTTAACGGTTGTCGGTAAACCGGTCCCTAGAACACGACACTCATGGCTGACTCGACAGCATTACAGTACTGCGGCTTTAGTTTCAATAAACGCTCCGTATCTTGCAAAAAAGCGGCATATCAACCTTTATTACGTATATTTTCTCTTCATTCCGTTACACCAGGGGAGTTGCTCCTGTGAACGCGCACATGCACACCCCAGTAACAAGATGTACTCGACATTTGCATAAGCCCCATGGTTATGAAGTGCCTAGCTCAGCATGAGAGCAAAGAAAGCTCTAATAAATTAAAAAAAAAAAAACAAAACTTGGAATGAAAGCTTTCCGCAGATTGTTATCGCATGGTTTTGTTGCCTTGTCTCTGCGAAGAAGATTATGTTATATGTTGCCGGTGCTTTCTGTATTTCTGCACGGGTCCTGTGAAGGATGTTATTAAGGCTTCAGTTCAATTTACTACCATGGAGAGCACGCACAGCTCTTGACAAAAAAAAAACAACAAGAACGTGCACTAAGGAATGAGTGCAAAAGTATAAACTTTAAAATAGCATACGCGCACCTGCACCATTCACTTAAAAATTCACCTTAGTTACAATAGACAACGCAGGAGTCACTTAGTGTCAAGATAAAACTAGCGTTTGTACTGTCACCCTTGCTCCTTAATCCTAGTGTCACTGCGCTAGTAAATACGTCTTACTGTGGTGTATTGGGGCATAACTGCAGCGCTCAAGCGCTCCCCACCTCCTTACAGTAGGCCTGTAAAAGCAAGATGACCAGCGTCGGTGTCGTTTAGTTGCAGAATAGTTTTGCATGTACTCTTGATGGGATATAAGCGTTCGTCGCTAAAATATTTATTTATTTATTTATTTATTTATTTATTTATTTATTTATTTATTTATTTATTTATTTATTAATTTGTTTATTTGTTTGTTTGTTTGTTTGTTTGTTTGTTTGTTTGTTTGTTTGTTTGTTTGTTTGTTTGTTTAACACTGCCAGGGCCCGGAGAGAGAGAGAGAGAGAAACTTTAATTTAACAGGAATTCGGGGCACGCCCCAGGGTCCCCGCACGACCCCGCTGCAGATAGGAGGGGCGTAGAAAATCGCCGGCGATTTCCTTCCATTCCTTGAAGCCACACGAAATCAGTCGATCATGTGTCTACATCGAATGAAGTTACGTGACAGCAAGAAGTTAGAGTAACATGTTTCTCTGGCAACATGACCTGCACAAGCGGGTTAGCCCAGACGCTACAACTATTCACCTCAATTGCATGGTAAGAACAAGAGCTACGTGTACTGACTTTCCTTCGCAAGTCTAATATTGTCATGTCTGGCATACGAGAACTGACAGTTGGACGCTACTCTTGTCCCTCAGTAGTTCGACCGAAAGGAAGCATATGTGGGTGGCGAGAATCATTGTTCTATTTTAGAGTGACAAGCATGGTTTATTGTATCAAAGGATGCAAAGAACGGTGGTTGGGGGGCTTCCACGGTGCTATCAGGAAATGGACCGAATGTTTTTTCTCTTCATTTTGAACGGTGAAATATTGCAGAAGGCCACATAAGAACAGAGTTTTGAGATGACGTTACAGACAAGCGCTGATAGAAGACCTCGGTACTAAATGGAATGCCTTCTTTTCAAATGCATGGTGTTAATTTAAAAGCGCGAATATAACTGTTTCCTTTTAAGAACAACGATATTTGCATCTGGGGCGCTTCGTATTTGAATGGATCACCAGCAATGGCTGAGTGGCCACATCGATAGCCGTAATATCTCCCTAGTTTCAGCACGATGTAATGATGATAAACCTCCCGATGATGATAAGAACCTTTACTGAACAGCTGACTTAATGACAACGATTACTTTTCCATTAGCAGTTCCATTCTGTTTGAGTTATACAAAGCGCTTGTGGTACCTATTAGCGCAATCTTTGGTCGTCTTGGCTATCTATTCTGGTTATCATTACGCTTTGTGACACTCAGGATGAGCCTGCGTCAAAACGACTCCAACTGGGCTGCACTGTAGATAGCTTTACAATTATAGACAAATCTTTTCTATGATAAGGTTGGCATTCCAGGTCCTCTTCGAGTAATATATGCGGGCACGTAGAAACAAAGAAATAGATCGGGCCTTGCTTTCAGATAGCATGGCTGGCATGTCGACTGCCTGATGCTTGACTTGTCCATCTCTGTCCACAAATAGTTTGCTGAGTGCGAGAACAGTCAAGAGAGAGAGAGGGAGTGAAGGAATGCCACTTCAAAGCCAGGATACTTCCTAAGTCATTTGGCAGATTTTTGCGGCACGTGCGCAGATACGTTGCTAGGTGTCCTATATACGTGTTCATGGTTGTAGACTCGTCAGGCAGGAAAGAGATAATGATGATACACAAAGTCTGCGCGCCGCATTTTCACGACAATAGGGCAGACGCTTCCAGCGCTGAACTAGCAGCACCTGCGAAATAACTCCACGACACACTTTTGCAGCGCTAAACGAATCATGCTTCTGAACAAACAACATTTAATACAAACGTTTCTTGTAGTTCTCTGCTAGGATAAATTAATAAGGTGCTCCGCTTAGGAAAAGAATCGATGCTTGGGGGGTTTAGCGGGATGGCATTTCCAAATGCCACTGCTTTGCACTGGCTGCGAACAAATTTTTACGAGAGTCGAATATAAAGTGAAGATAACTTGTACAATGTAAATTACCAGAATTCTGATTTTTCATCCTTAATGTGTAAATCTTGAACCCACCTAATTTAAAACAACTTCCTGAGTAACAGGCCTAATTTCTGTTCTCGGCTGCTTAAGTAAAATTTTACACGGCGTCCTCAAAGCGAATAAATAATTGCGAACGACTGATAAAGTGATCTCTGCATTACTACTTTAAAAGATGGGCGATAACGCTTCTCAAACAAGTGTTCAAAACAACGAAGTAATCAAAATAAATAAGATGACAATAAATCGATGTGTACTAGCCTTGCTGCCTTATGAATCGATACTGCATTTTTTGCAAAAAGTTCGCCTCTCATCTGGTCTAGCACAGAGAAAAGTTTTGGAACTTGATTTGCACATGAAAGGTGCAGTGGTCTTTTTTCATGGCAATTCAAACAAAGCGCCAATGCAGGTGGTCTTCTCTCTGCTTCCTGTCATTATTTATGTGGGTACGTTGAAAAGCCTGCGCGTGAAATCAGTGAATTTAAGGCATGCGGAGAGGTTTAGATGCACATAAGTTAAGCAAGCGCTCAATCACAGTACATCATTGTTGACAGTACGAACAACAGGAAAGAATCATGCCGCTTTTATTTACTTATATCGCGTAAAAAACACCGCACCTATGTCGAAAAAAACACCGCAGCTACCATGCCAGTGTCACACATTTGAAAAGGCCTCAGCCTTACAGAGTAAAAGATGAGGAGGGGATCTAGACTGCAACTGCCAGTTCCCCTTTTCAACATCAATGCTCCTCTGGTTATTCCAACAAGCGAGCAGCACCGTACAGTTTCTGGAGAAAAGAAAAGGAGTGCACTTTACAATGAACTTTCCTTATCCCGTCCCAACTTCGTTGGAGGATAGGGGTCTCGCCATTACATATGTCAGTGAAGCTATTACAAAAACTACAAACAAATAATATTTACGTTCACTTCACCCTGAGGGCCCTTTAAGTTTTGGGCTATGCAAAATTTTGCCTTTCTTTGGCTTCTATATGCAGGGTTCGAAAAACTTTCAGGAACAGTGAAAGAGAGTTGATAAAAGAGGCACAAAGCAGGGAACGAAAACTATTTGAGGGGTAGGGTCTTAGGACCAACTTCTTTCCACAGTTACCTCATTTCTGAAATTTAAGGAATCTTTCCAGCTCTTGCGGCCAATGTGTCCTCTTCGGTTCAGGCGGTTTCTTGGAGGGCTTGAGAGAGATAATGACAAGTAGAAAACGTTGACTTCTCTCAGGACGACCCATTGTTGAACACATTGGGTCTTATCGTCCGCTGCTCTCTGTTGAATGAGCGCTAATAACATATCCATGCTAGATTTTCTGCGAACAGAACTGTTCAAAAAGAAAATGTTATTTAATCGCGCCTTTTTATATTTTATTGGGTAATTTATTCCGGTTGCTAACAAAATGGCTGTAACTCTTTTTGGTTCCACTTGAATGAGATGATAACAAATGCTTATGTCAAAAAATCACACAAAAAGTGTTAACTAATTAGAAATTGTGACGTTATAAGGGTTTTAAAAGATGTAGACTAAGATTGCTCACTGTTTCAGTTAAATTTCTGGTTAGCCATCGCTGTTGTTACTTACTGACGTATATGGCGGGTTATTGTGCTAGCCATTCCTCCTCCGGTAAGCTGTCTGCCTGCTCCTAAACATCACAAAATGGTGACGAAGATAGTCCTGTTTTACAGAACTGTGGTGCTGGCGAAAGGCTTGGTGACAGATTGCTTGTAAAAGTTAGCTGTTCTTGGCTGGCCTTGCTTGCCAAGAATTCGAATGGCTTTTGACGCTATTATACACTTCTACTATATTGTTTAAATTGTTCCTTAGATAAGTTAGAAGTGATAGTCCACCTTTTTCTCGTGCACAGACTACCGTGCGGCGGGTATGCTATACGTAGGCCGCTTGGCCAGGAGCTGATTAATGGGCGCCAATCGTCGGGGGAGGCTGGGAAGTTGGGGCGCCCTCATTGTTAAATGCTCTGCGTGAAAGAACTCTGTACAAAAACATATGAGCCATTGTGTCATCGCGATAAAAAATTTTCGCTCGTTTAGAGGGTGTTGGTAACCCTATCTCCTTGCCCTGTCTTCGTTTAGTTTACCCCGTGATTCGGAAAGCAGGCACTATCTTCCATGTGCTTCAGTGAAGCATATGGGAGGGTCAGTACTAGGCTAATAGCACTATCACATGAGCACTCTCAGTGCCCATTGAGTCAATCAATGATCATAAAAATTTTCGAAAGACATCCAGATGCACCGCTGCTCCACGGCAAATTTCAATTATCGTTGAGTGGATAGGGACCATGCGATCTGACAGATCCCGCTAGGGGTGGCAACTCTGAGCAAAAGTACGAAGGGAAGTAGAATAAAATGAGCCGAACGTTGTTAATTGGAACTTTTTTTGTAAAAGCAATCCAAATAGTTCGCCACAATTTAGAGACAGTGACGGCGGGGCGACGATGGGCAGCGCTGCCCACTGCGTCTCTGAAGAATTCACTTTTCGCCGCCGAAGCTGCCTGTGACCATGGTCGTCTTTGTCTTGTTCACAGCTAATGTCGTCGCCGCATTTATATGGCGCATCCTGGTCTCGGTTGTCGCAAAGCGTGCTAAGAGGAGAGAATGGGAGCAATGAAGAGGCACAACACAACGCCGCACAAAGACTAGCGTCGGTTTATTTACATCTGACCACCGGACGTTCTGTGGAGGTGTGATCTTGACTACCGCAAAAAAAAATTATTAACTTGCTGAACTGATATTTATGCACTGAACTTATTCGTTAAATAAATACGATATTTTTCTTTATTTCCAGTTTTCATGCCATGTTTTCTCAGCGTACAGCGGGTACGAGGCAGTTCTCAGTAACGCTTATTATTCCAATGTCCTTTCTCGAAGCTCTGTTGAGTCGATATCCTACGAGTTAAATAGTCATTGAAAAGTGACATGTGGCATGGGCCGATTCCTATTGAATTAAATGTCCAAGCACTCAATGGACGTTGAAACTGCCAGTGGGACAGGGATACTTGTACTTGGAAGCACGTCTAATGGGTACTTGGAAGCACGAGAACTCCATTAATGAGCGCCTTACTCGAGGTCACTGTGCCCGCCGGTCTATTGCTGGTACACTACTCCGGCACATAGCACTAACACGACGAATGGTGACGCAGGCTGAGCCGACCCCAGAGTTCGCGTTCGTATTGCATCATTTCGCAAACTTTGATTCACAGGAGCGGCGGAGACTGGCGGGCTCGCGCGGAATGCGCTGTGACGTAAGCCACTCTCAGTCCCTAGTTGCTCAACTGCTTTCCACTCTCTTTCTCGTGTTCAGAGACCACGCAGGACAACAAAAGTAAAGTTTTTTTCGTTGGATGATGACTTCTCTCGTGTCTGGATAGCATCACCACACCACAATGTTCGTTTCTATCGCTTCGGCAGCGTACAACAATAGTTTCTTCTTTTGCTACTAAGGGCGGAATTCGCTTTTTTGTCATCCTTTCGGTTTTGAAGCAGAAAAGAAAAAACTCGCTCGAACTATGTCATAAATCCTCCAAACTGTAGGTTGGCACAAAACGCAAATATTTTATAGTAATGCATTCAATAGATCGCCTATGCTTTGTCGGGTTGCGGGAACGTAGGAAAAAAGTTGCCTCGCGACAGCAGACTTGCGTTACAGAGCTGAAGAGGAGAATGAGATAGGCTTTCGGACTACTAGATGTTTTATCATTTTTTTCATTAGTGGGTAGCAAATGAGGACGGAGCTCAAAGGCACACGATTGTGTGTTGTCTTCTGTAAAGCGCTAGTGTGTTATTGTGTTTGTCCTCGCTCTATCCTCGTTTGCTAGGCCCAGCTGATATAATAAACAGCATAACTGCTCATGACGAACTCGGCATGTATGGGCAGGATAGATGTGCTGAATACCATTACCAGTGCTGCTGGCGTTGCAGTCAACTTCTGAACTGGAGCTGTTTGGCAATTACGTACCAGAGTAATGCCGCAAAAACACAGTTCTTCGTTATCAAGTTAAAGCCCTGGAAGAATAATTGCAGGAAAGCTAGCTAAAACGAAAACTGCTTTCTTGCATTCGCGACATTTTGGCTGCGCATTTGTTCCTTTCCTGGCTAGCTTCTCTCGGACGCTTGAAGGTTTCGGTCTGGTGCCATTCAATATGCAACGTTCTGTGAGTATTTTGCTCCAGAATGGTAAGGGGGCAATTAACTGCTCATTAATCAACACTTAATCCAAGGACAGCAAACTTCCTCAAATTCCTCAAACAAAGACATTTTGCTTTTTTCAAGTAATCACGCATTGCAGATTTCGGCACAACTTCCTTGGTACGCGCTTTTTTTTAAAACGAAATCATGAAATGGTTAAACTGCTGACTGTCCTCATGATTATTCTTTGAATGCACTGTGATCAGTTACAAATGCTTCCAGATTCTTAATCTGCCTTAAGTGAAACAGAACGCGGGCCTGGAAACGGAAATGGAGCGAGTTCAAAGCTAAAGCCATCTGCATTTGTTTTTTTTTTTACTTTCTCGACCATCAAACGAAGCCGCCGCGGGGCTTAGTCAGCAACTCCTCTTCTCTGTGTGTGCCTCCCACACTTTCGGCACGAAGCTTCCTAACGAGCCTTGTTCGAACGAATTTTTTTCGGACACTTCCCCCCCACTCAACGTGTCATGTGCATAGATTCGGGAATATTTTATATGGCTATTGTTTTCCCTTAAACAAACTTCCTGTAAAGTTTCTGTGTGAGTTGGCAGCATGAAGCTCATTAGAGTCAACGCAAAGCGCAGTTGTGTGCCAAAAATTATAGAAGTCAGGGTGCGTTTTCTTTACGTGTTTTCTTTATGAGTAGTTCGATCGAGATATTTGAAATTTGCACTAGTAAACTATCCCACGGGGTGCACAACATGCACAAGAAGCTGGTTAGAAGGAAACAGGCGTGCTTGGTAGTTGGCATGGTCTCCGAAATAACTCCGGGATATTGAAATAATGCTCTATTAATTTATTATAAATCATCTAGTTGGATGTACAGCCGGATGACTAGCCAGCAGATGCAGAGGATAAAAGGAAAACAGCGCTTGCATAAACTTCATGGCAACGAAAACTGAGAGACTTACTGTGCTCGAATTTTTCCCCTTATATCGAGAACAAACACATTGATTTTAATTTCGACGCCTAAGGAAGGTCCTCAATAACTATGGCTTTTACTCTAATCATGCATACGGGTTTCTCTGCGTTAGTCTTTTGTTTAGATGCACTTCCACCCTCTTTATTATGATATTTACATGAAACGCTCCTTTTTTAATTGGTATTGGGGCTTATTCGTGTTTCGAACTTTTCCAACAGCTATCAAACCGGGTGATATCACCTGCTTCTCGCTTTTGCACTTCTGCAGCTTTCTCCTTATCGGGGCGCATAATGTTTCTTTTTATTCTGTTCGCCGCATCCTCTTCAATCAAAGATAAAGGCACAGTTGTTTATCGTCGAAGGCCGATGTAGAAGCAAGTTTGTTTACGTGACGCTGCTGTGCGAAAGCCTGGCCATCTTATTTTTTTCCAAACAAGCTGCGCTTTCGAGAAGTTCCTGAGAACCGGGAAATTTTGAGTTCGAGAAATTTCGAGAACTGCGCCCGCCTCTTTCGTTCAAAACGCGCTGCAGCGTTGCAATAAGGTTAGTCAAGAGCGGAATAACGTGCCTTTTTTCTCAAATTTTGCGGGCTTGTTTTAAATGCAGGAAAAACGCACCACGTAGAATAAGCGTTGCTAAAAAAATACGAAATCGACTGTATACAAATTTTTTAAAGCCTAGGAACAAGTTACGTGAAACACCAAGTGCAATGGCAGACTTGTATTTTAATATGGTGCTTGGTTTTCTATGGAGGTAGGGGGGGGGGGGGGGGGGGGGGGCGATAGAGGCGTTTTTGCCATGCCCTCATTGACACTGCATTGAATCATTCAGACGGGTGGATGATAGAAAATAATTATACCCTAATGGCCTTAGGATAACTATACGCATTGCAGTGCATGCGAATAAATTGATAGCACAAGGGCCGCTTATTTGTGACAAGAAAACATCGCGCCGTAAAAGGTGACCGCATTGTTCTAGATTCATACCTAAACATGCTACACATGGCTGGTAAAATTGACGGGTAAGAAACAGCCAAAAGCACGCAGGAATATCAGCGAAAATCAAGTGATAATGTTGCGAACATTTCTAGTTTTTTTCTTTCATCCAGCGTCATGAAAGTCCGTGTAGAGCTAATTGCAAGAAGTTTCACTTGAAGTTTTGTCAGTTGCCCGTTGTACGTCTTCATCGCCAATGTCACTGATTTTGAATCTCCTCCGAAGCGCGCGTCAATTATATATTGCTGTTTTCACGCCGGCAGGTTTCGAACGCTAGACAGCCTTTCCTTCCTGTTCGCTTTCATTCCTTTTCATAATCGAGTATCGACACAGCTTCGCTCACACGAGGCTGCCAAAATCCGCGAACAAGCGTTAGTTTACCCTTAAGTATTTAGCGGTGCCAGGTCAGGTCAGTGGAGGCGCCCTCTATGGGCAGTGAAAATCGCCAGTAGCTACTTCTTTTAGAAACAGTAAAAATGTTTTATTTTAAATCACAAATTAGGCGCAGCTACCCCAAAAGGCGCATTTAACGATGTATTAGAGGCCTCTGCATCTCCCGGTTTTTTCATTAACCCTAAATACTCCCTTCTTTTTATGTGTGCATGCGTGAGTTTGTTAACTTATTAAATATTAAACCAGTACTATTTGTGTATCTGCTGTTAATGTTTATCGCTTTCATACCGCCGCGGGTTTGACGCAGTACACCTACTCTTTTGGACGCAACATTTTTGGCACGCCCTCTATCTACGTTCTGTTACATGATAGCCTCTCGAATAAAGCAATTTTTGGGGAAGCTGTTTTCCACTTAACTTGTGCCAAGCGCTTTGCGCGAATCTCGCCTTAGTTAAGACCATTTAAGACGATTTACAACGCGAGAGCATGGGCGCCACCATATTTGGTCACATGACCATTCCGCCATCGCCGGCCTTCAGGCCTTCTCGTTTCGACAGGTGCCGGCGGGCTGGTGCCCAGCTGCAAAACGCTTCACCGGCTCTCGCTACGGATAGAGAGCTGTCGAATGGAACAAACACTTCGTGTGAGTGCGCATAGAATGCGCTGGTACTGGAAAATATTTCGTTCAACGGCCTCACTTACTCGTCGTCTCCTTAGACTGCCGTCGTCGGCTCGAATGTGTCAACAAACAGGGGTCAGCTACCTGCGTGTTCATATTTATTCAATCAATTCATCACGTAACGATATTTGTTGGCCGCTCACTTGTCTAACTAAAATTAAAAACGGGGAAGTAACTGAAAGCTCGCTTTTTAGGGCTGGATATTTCTCCCGAACGGAGGAAAATGTGTTCACAGCTATAAGAACGGTCACCGCTCAGCAATGTGCACGAGACTTGCAACCGAATGTATGCGTGCGTTTGATACCGACCGATTGCCCAGATATTTACTTTATCCTCCGTTAACACTCAGGATTCGAAAATAAGGATATGGATGTTGTTTAAAAGCCTCTTCAGAAGCTCGGCGACGTTCGACTGTGCTCCTTTGCTAAGTAAAAGTGAAAACAGCTCCGGATTTCAGCACCCACAGTTGTAACCAGCAGGAGTAAGCTCTAATATACGAATGCACAATCAACGCTGCCCCGTACATGTATTAGTCCACTTCTGTAGACCTTTGCATCGGGCGGAAGAATTGTCAAAACGCCTCCTGTGAGGACTGTTGCAAAAGGTCCGTTGCCGCTTCCACCGTGCTAACGCCGAGCACGCGTGTCAGTTTAGTGAGCACTATGCCGACGCCCAGGAAGTATTTATTGCAAAGGTATCAAAACGTGTCGATTATTGGATGTATTGGGTCAGTGCTTGTCGAAGGTGAAAAAGGTCACAGACATGTACACATGACTTTCTTTCTCGATCCGCACGGTGAAGAATGAACGTGTGCGCAAAAATATCCACAGGAAGATGTTTTGTAACACACTGCGAAATTAACGCGACGACTTTATAATGCGCCATATATTATCGCTGAGAAAATATCAACAGCTCGGTCTGCCATTCCCGAAACTAAATAAACTGGCGCGGGGGTTTGTAATATGTTTATTTTTGTTCGTAGACCAACACTATAACGACCTGTTCTCCCTGAAAGCAACATGAACTCGCAAGACAGTTGCTCGAAAAACGACAGCTTCAGTCGCGAACTGCACCGCTAATGTAATAAGCGCATCTATTTTCCCGACACTAGACCACACTTTAATTGGAAAATACGCATAACATTCGTACCACAGCCGGGTTGTTTAAGAATAACTTGAGATTCGTACACAAGCTGAGCAGCAGCGCTTTGCACTGCGCGCATATGCTTCTAATGACGGCTCCGAAGGCCAGGAGTGGCGGCCGTCCTAGTGGCGCAACCTGTAGTGGACACAGCGAACTACTCTCTGAAAATGGTCTATAAGCACGACTTGATTAGAGATGGCTATTGTCTATACGCCTTTCTTTCGCATGTACCAACATGACTGATGATATGGGTCATTTGCTCCCTTATTGCATGATGTCTTTGTATTGTTTTAGTAAGTATTTTTCTGTGGCAGTAACATCGATATACGTTTTCTTAGAGACGTAGAAAGCGAACAAGGAAACAACGATGACCAGGAAAAGAAAATATACGTGCAAGCGTGATTTTAAGAACGGCAAATGTTTCTTGTTGCCTCAGGGCAGAAGCTGTATTATAGTATTTAAACGGCAAATTCGCATCCTCAGAGAAGTTTTCTTTCGAGAATATTACGCACTCAATCAAAAATTTGCATTTTTCATTTCCTGCCTGGAATCGTGCTTCCAAACGATTAGTAACAGCCTATTTTTAGCATCAGATAAACGCCTGCAGTTGCGCCTCAAAGAAGTATAAGAAACGCGGTGGAGTTTGCAAGCGAAGGGATCAATGTCACTTTCATAAGGACGCCAATTTTCCCGCGGCAACCTTGCGGCTTACAGCGTTCACAATTTATACTGATGCCTCAAACTACGCCCAGCATGTAGTGGCGCCGCGGCGCTTCTCAGAAACTTTGCGTGCCTTCGCCTCTCTCCCCTCTAGATCCATGTCTTAACTCCTCCGCGTTTTACGAACTCGAATTCTGCCTGAGCGTTATACGCCCAGCCTGCAATTCCGAAGAGTACTTTGCGTTTGTCGTATGAACGCAGGTGTGCGCGATTATGGCCTGCGTTTCAAAACGATGCCGCTGCCTGACTGTACCTTGAAGTTGTTTTCGAAAGCAGATCCCCGAGAAGCAGAATTAATGCACTATCTGTGGCAGTTTTTTCTCCCAGCTCTCTTTAATAAGCGAGTTACTACAGCAACGTACGTGCAGCTTTATTTCTCCAAATACGAGAAGTCTGTCTTAGAAATGACGAGATGCAAAAAGAAAATAACATAACTGCTCCTGCGACGTATACGTAATATATTTTAATGTTGTGACGACCAGCACTATGTCGAAAGACTGCTGCCTTTTTGAGAGACATCGAGGCTTGTTAGAACTTTTTACAGATAGAAGCCTTTCTCACTGGCAGCTGTAACTAGGCTGAACTCATGTGACTGGAAGGAAAAAAAAAGATTGGGCTTCTATATCGCGTTTGCTAGCAGTTTTCAAGAGAGTGATGAATCATCTGTAACTTTCACTTGAATAAGCGGTCAATAATGTCTTCGTTAACATACTATAACGCAAAAGGCTTTCGCAGTCACATTTAAGGTGGGGTGAGATATTGAAAATCAGCTTCAAAAGTTGGCTGTGCAGCAGTTGTAATAAGAGCTACGGCTGCAAGAGGGAGAGAGAAATGGACGGAAAGGCAGGGAGGTTAACCAGGCGATGCCCAGTAGGCTTCCCTACACTTGGGGAGGGGAACAAATGGGAAAAAAGGAAAAAGAGCGGCAATTGAAGGAGTTTTTCAAGTGTCCATTGACCACTATGTCAAGGGAACAGGGAGCGCGCACTAAAAACTTAAATATTACAAACGGGAATACAACCCCGAGTCCTTTAAGAATCTCAGGAGCGCTTTCACCGCTTTACTTTCTGAGGAAGGTTGTGTCCAAGGCCAAAAAACATTGGACTCTGTTAGAGGACGCGACACCAAGCGGTAGAGAGTAACAGTCATGAAACCGCGCTCTCGCTCAAAACGACGGCAGTCAAAGATTAGGTGAATGATCGTTTCATCCCAACCGCACTGCTCACACGCTGGAGAGTCTGCCATTGCGATGATATTGGAATAGGTGTTTGTGAACGTCACTCCTAGCCACAGGCGGCACAACAGCGTAGTATCACCGCGGGGGAGGCCGAATGGTATATGATATTGGAGCAAGAGGTCGAAGTGGTGCGAGCGGGATGTCCGAACACTGCAGGGGTAGACCACGACTGTACAGTCCCGTTTAGGGCGAGCAGTTGAAGGTGCCTTGCTGCATCAGCTCTTGTTAGTTGTATGCGGTCAGTGTTGATTGTATCGTGAGCCAATCGAGCACCATCGTCAGCTAAGGCGTTACTAATAATGCCGCTATGGCCTGCTATCCACTGGAAGATGATTTCATGATCCGGTTCGATTGCCTGGTAGTGCAGATATCGTATCTCCGGTACAAGTTGCTCATGGTCACTATGTCTCAAGTCAGATTGAAGACATTGCAGGGCAGCTTTTGAATAATGGAAAACAGCCCATTTTTGAGGTGATTGTTGTAAGATATTGTTTACCACCGCAAGAAGTGCGGCCAATTCTGCTCCAGTAGCGGTAGTCCGAGGCGAATTTTGTTGGTGAATTTGAGTCTCTCGGGCAGGAGCGGCCAAGGCAAAAGCAGAACTAGCAGAGGTTGCCGAGCCACCCGTATAGACGTGAGTACGGTCCCAACATTCAAAGTGGAGCATGGACAGTGTCAGTTTCTTAATGGCTGGCGTCGATAAATTTGATTTCTTCGCTATCCCCGGAATAGCAAGGCGCACACATGGGAACTTTCTCTCTCGTGACCTTTCTTCTACTTGACCGGTGAACACTTAAACGAGCAGTTAGATATTTGCATTAAAAACATGGAGATAAGTGGGCCGTCATGTGGAGGGCTCCGTGGTTAGTTCATAATGCGCGTAGATAAACACTTGCAAATTTACCGCGGGAGAAACGAAAGTGCTGATACATGGCTGGGTAAGATATATGTGAAGGCTGCTCGGCTATAGCATGTGGTGAGACGAATAATATTTCTACGAAGACGGGTTGTATTCGGCAAAAGTATCGCCATTTACTCGTCATGCCCAAAATATCGTTGGGCATTTTTATCTCTAATGCGGTTGCTTTTGCTGCCGACAAAAGCGTCATAGCAACTCCGTACCTTCAGTGACCACTAGTGAACTCGGTAGTGAATACTAGGTTTGGTTTGATTTATTGGAGTTTAACGTCCCAAAGCGACTCCGGCTATGAGGAATGCCGTAGTGAAGGGCTTCGGAAATTTCGACCCCCTGGGGTTCTTCAACGTGCACTGACATCGCACAGTACATGGGCCTCTAGAATTCTGCCTCCATCGAAATTCAGCCGCCGCGGCCGGGCTCGAACCCGCGTGTTTCAGACCAGCAGCCGAGCGCCGTAACCACTCAGACACCGCGGCGGGGTCAGTGAATACTAGTTTTGGGCGCTAGTGTGCTTGCCTCTGTTAGGAGTAACACACAGAAACTGATAGTGGTGAACTAATATAACTGATGTATATAAACAACTTCCCGAAAATGTAGCCTCTCAGATATATTTTCTAGGGCTCCTTTTTGTTGCGCTTGTGACCCTTAGCGACAAAAGGCTGTAGTAAAGATGCATTTCGAACATACTGTATTAACTTCATATTAATTTTGTATTTTTGTTACTACAGACAAATACTAAAGGAGGGTTCCTAATTATGCTTGGAGTAATATATTGAACATTTTTGCACATATTTCAAGAACACATCTTTTGCCCGCTATGTATATTTATTCTACCTTAAAGATACACAACAAATTTATATTAAATGCACTATTATATTAAGATGTAATAAGTTCGGCTTAAAAAAGAGCCAACTACTCGGCATTACATGACGAGGTTAATTGAAGTTGTCAATGGCAGAATTAACCACTGTACCACGGAACCACGGATCCACGAAACCACGGAACCATGGAACCACGAAACAACGGAACCACGGAACCACTTGGTGGATGACGCTTTTAATGCGTAAGCATGAGGAGTCCCATACCTGTGTAAACGCTGCGTTGGTATAATCAAAAGGTCGATATCGTTGCAAGGTCACGTGACGCCACTTCGACGGGACAGCTGCCACCACACAGCCAATGACGACAGAAAGTGACATCGACAAACTGGAAGTGTTCCGACATACTTGGCTTAACTTATATATACCTCCAAGAGACGACACATTTCTTTGTGCGGCAAAGCCTTCCTGTCGCAAAGGCTGTGTGCCCCCAAATTGCAGAACAAGTGTGAGACTGATTGTGTTCAAATCGGGGGGGGGGGGGGGGGGGGCAATTTATAACTTAAATACTAGTCATAACTTACGTCAGGCATCAGTCATGAGTCGAACTGTCAACCAACAAATAACGTGGCGTCTATGGGAGCTGGTCGGCCTTGCGAGTGAGGCTCCTTTTCGCTGGCATGTTCGGGTCTGGAGGTACCCAACTTGCTGGTGTAATGCTATCATGTTCTCTACACGTATTGTAATCAAGCAATATTTCGAGCATTAGATTGTTCCACGGTATCCTGAAGTGTTTATCTTTGTTCTGTGTTCCTTTATCCGCGTTTTCTTGCGCTGGTAAAACACCATAGAAAACCAGCTAGGCCGTCAATTGACGATGTTTAATGGACTGCCCATTTGCTAGAATTTAAGTATACTTTGGAAGAATTAAGTTCATATTTACGAAAGTACACTTATAGTATCCTGCCAACACGCAAATACGATTCCCTGAAATGTGATTTCGAGCCATGAGTGTTCTACGGCAGCTATAAGTGTGCTGCAATTATGTTTTGAAGACTGCCCGTTTGATACAGTTCAAGTGCACTTGTGACGAATTAATTTAGGTTTTATAAAAGTACACCTGAAATAGATAGACAAGATAATAAAACCGCATATATATTTTTTCACGAATGTGAAACGTGCTCCTAGCATGCTTTAGGTGAGATATTTTTGAAAAATTCAAAAATATAATTATAATACTGAGCATGCAATTTTGGAACCTATTTCCTGCATACTTTTACTGTATTCAAGGATGAAAAATATTTATAAAATACGTTATAAATGTCGCGCATATCTAAAAAGGCATATCTAAAATTTCTAACAATGATTGCAGTATTAAAACAGCAGGAATAAATACAAGACCTCCTTTGGAGGCTAAAGTTTGTATTATCCACATTTTTATTACTCTGGAACAATGGTTACAGCATGGAAGAAAATCTTAGATGTCACATTTGTTTCAGGCTTTGTACTCAGAGAAGCATAAAGTATCTTAACAATTTAAGTATAAGGATAGTTACCGTGCTACACAGTGGTAAAACAGCCGCCCTGAAACTTTTATTGCACATGAGCATCGAAATTGTCATGGACACTTAAATATCTCAGTAAAGAAACTTTTTGCACCAGTTAATATAGCCTAGTTGCAAATTCTAAAACAAAGCTGCTCAAAAAAATAAAACTTTATCTGCATCTCAGTTTTTACAGGGGTGAAGACTACACTTATTTCTCTAACTATTCATGACTGTTCATCGCAAATGGCTTCAATTCTCTTCCATGGTCGTTTTCATCATCATTCGTTCATTTGTTCTGTGTCACGAGCGTAGCACAAGAATGTGGCGCACGCAAGAAAAAGCGCACTCGACCCCGACGTGTATAGTGCGTGCTGACGCCACCTTTTCTACTTCATAGGCTGGCATTGGATATCACAGACGCTATATATCAAAAGCTAAGAGAATAAAAGTGGCTGATGACGTAGACTCCAAGACCCTAGTTCGGCTACCGGAGTTTGTGAGCCGCTCTAAAATGCGCTAAGCCTGTTTTGCAATGCATGTCATGCTGTCATCTGCTCTCGACGAGGAGACAGACTGCGATCGTTTGTAGAAGAGATTGCTCGGAGGTGTGTCTACCTTTCGCTGTGGCTTGAAACGACGGTTAGGCATAATAGGGAGAATTAGACACAATAAGTAGTAAGTAATATGCGCACCAATGCAGATCGTTGTAATGCGCGAAATATAGAGATTTGCCACTAATGAGGGCCTTACAACAGCGGACAGGCCGATGTAGAACAGGGTCATATGTACAAAGGAATAATGTAGTAGCACGACCACATCTACCTGTATCAGTGCTGAGAGCTGCACGTTAAAGAAACAATGAAGGCAAATCCACCCAGTTAGTGTTGTGAGAAAAAAAACTGAATTTCTGATTCTTTCTCGGTATATTGATGTTTCTAGAAAATGGTTGTAGCGCTGAAACAGACAACACACAGAAAGCTGGACGGGACAGGCGCAACTTCCAACTGGTTTATTCACCGCGAACGCGAATGAATATAAGACCAACAATCAAGAAGGATCACAAGAACCACACATGCGCGAGAGGGATGTACAAAAATTGAACAAATTGAAAAACATTTTTTGAAAAAGAAGATAGCCGAGTCACACAGGTGTCTCACCCCCGTGTATCTAAAAAAGCAGTTTCATTCTTATATATTGCAATTGACGGGGTCCACCAAGACCACCGCACCCTTCAGTGTTAGTCAGCCATATCACCCTCATCTCTTGCCGCGTCAGGAAGCTGGGATTCTGTATCAGGAGAGGACTAGTACCACACGAGATTTCCTGTCTGTTTGGCTCTACCAGACCTTCACTTGGCCACGTCAAGAGGATGTGCAGGATTTTACGCGCGGAGCTGTGGCGACAGGTGCGTCTGCTGTACGATTGGCTGCAAGAAATATGTTTTTCCCAGAACTCGGCGAACATTGCGGGCGTAAAGCTTCAATCCTTCAGGTGGCTCGCCGCTCAGACCAGTGAATTTCTGTGGCAAAGGACGTTGCCGGTGTTATCAAAATGTGTTGAAAGAAGAAACCAAGACAGTAGCATGGCGCTCAAGGTTCTGGGGGGTGTTAGTATCCCGGAAGATGTAGCCGCTGTCCTTAGGAAGGGCCCGAAGTTCAGCATCGAGCCAAGGATTCCAAGCCATGAGCTACTTTCCTTGAATCGAAGGATCTCCAGTAAAGCTGACCCAGAGGACCAGGAAAGGTGCTTGCTAGACGGCGTGGACAGCCTCAACAGGACCGCGCCCGTCAAAGGAGCTAGACATGAGTCGTCCACCAAAAGAGTCGTTCAGTTCTTCACCGACCACAAGCTTCGACTCACTCAAGGGGACAAGCAAGGAGGATTCGTCGTCATACCGTCTGGTATGTTTAACGATAAGGCTCATGAGGCTGTGCATAAGAATTTCCGCAAGACCGTGGTTACTCTGGGCAGCTGAAATCTAATGGTGTTTTGGCAGTGTGAAAGAATTGGCCTGGATAGAATCGCTAAAGGTATTCGTCTTTTCAAAGAAAATAGCATAAATGTGTTTTTTACCGCCAAAACACACAAGGAAGGAATTCCATTTAGGTGTATTGTTAGTGAAAGAGGGGCTTGGCAGAGCCATGTCAGTCGTTTCCTTCTAAGGCATCTTAATAGTTTAGATGTCGAAGACCCTTTTTCTTGCAGGAACTCTCTTGATGTTGTTAAAATTTTGCATGACAAGTCTTCAGGCTATATGATTTCTATTGACGTTGTCGATCTGTTCTATTCTATCCCACAGACTGAGTTGTTAGCTGCATTGAAAAGAATGGTGCGGTTTCTTTCCAAAGTCCTGCAGGTGTTTCTGTTGAAAATTTCATGGCAATGTTAGAGTTTTATCTGTCTTGCACTGTGGTATCATTTGCAGACCAGCTGTTTGTTCAAAAAAGGGGAATTTGTATTGGTTCCTGTGTCGCTCCTGTGCTGTGCAATATCTTTCTTGCTGAGCTGGACAGGTCATTGGTAGATACTTTTGACGAGGCCAAAGTGCTGAAAAGGTTTAGATATGTTGACGATTTTTTAATTATCTTAAAAAAACAGGTTCCCTCATTTTGCTCACAAACAGTGGAAGAAGTTTTATCTGCTTTTAAACTACTTGGAAAAGGTTTGGACTTCACCCATGAGCTTGCCCAAGGCAATAGGTTGCAGTTTTTAGACATTAACATAAACCTTAAAGACGAAAGCTTTTGCTGGATGTATTGCCCTCGCGAACGAAAGGAATTAATGCCCTATGATTCTGCCCATTCAAAGACTGTAAAGCGCGCCATTGCCCAGATGTGCCTGGAAGCATCGCTGAAGAAATCATGTTGCCATAAAGCGAGCGAAAGCTTCCAAACCCAGGTTCGGAAGTTGGAACAAGCAGGCTTTCCAACGTCGATCGTAAGCACAGTAGCAGAAACTTTGTTGAGAAAACTAAAGAAAGAATGTAGGAAAGAAGGCAATGAACATGAGGTCACGAAAACCAAAAGTATACCTGTGGTCATCCCGTACACCCATAAGGTGGTGCACAATTTGAAGCATGTGGCAACAAAATACAAGGTACCTGTGGTTTTTTCCGCCCCCAAGAAACTGGCTGCCCTGTGCGTTAAAACTGATCCCAACAAGGCAAAGAAAACTGCATGTAACAAAAGACATGCAGCTCCGTTTGTTAAATGCGCTGTGGGAGTCGTTTACCAGATTCATCTGACGTGCGGAAAGGAGTACATCGGCCAAACCGGCCGCTGTATTAACGACCGATTAGCAGAGCACAGTCAAATTTAAAAAATGGCACAGGCTCACATCTGCCCCATCACTGTAAAGCCTGCAGTGAAGAAAGAAAGATTAAGTGTACAGCAAGGCTGAAAGAAACGAAGGTTTTAAGCAGAAGTCAGGACCAGGCAGCCCGTGAACTGTTAGAGGCTTTCTATATCAAAAGCAACTGTAGCGACTGTGTTAGTACCTCCTCAATTGTAATATATAAGAATGACACTTCTTTTTTAGATACACGGGGGTGAGACACCTGTGTGACTCGGCTATCTTCTTTTTCAAAAAATGTTTTTCAATTTGTTCAATTTTTGTACATCCCTCCCGCGCATGTGTGGTTCTTGTGATCCTTCTTGATTGTTTGTCTTATATTCACTCGCGTTCGCGGTGAATAAATCAGTTGGAAGTTGCGCCTGTCCCGTCTAGCTTTCTGTGTGTTGTCTGTTTCGGCGCTACAGCCATTTTCTGGAAACATGCACCAACTAGCCCCCCAACAAGTATTAATCAGTTATGTTGATGTTTGTCCGGCTGCAAAAGTCTTAGGTTTGGCTGAGAAAATTCAAGTTAAAAATATTCCTGCCACTCGATTGAAACTTTCGACATCGTCACCAAAAACAAATGGTTGTCCGTGTTTTCAAGCGAATGACAATGTAGCCCACCGCCTGGATCCGCGTGCAAAAATCGATGTCTATGCCGGAATTTTACTTGCGAAGCCGGCGGTTGATGCAGATACCTGCATTTTCGTTATGCAAGCATTACTCGCTTAAATATGCTCTCTTTTCAATGAGAGCCGTCTCCCTGTGATTAGTACGCGGTAGCCTATGCGGTATACAGGTCACCTTCATTTGTTTCCTCAGTTTCACTAAGCGATGTAATAGCGGAACATAGCTTAAGGGCAACGGTGTGTATGCGATGCAAGTGCGCCCTCTCGCTTAACAGGGTGTCAAACGTGAAAGCCATCAAATGTGCAACCACGGCGTGCAGAACATGTTCGAGCTTAAAAAAAATGTAGGCAATAAAGTGAGCAGTGTTTTGCGTGCAGTGAACAGAATTCAAACTGAAATGCAGCTACCACGCATCTTGAAAAACATGAAACCTAAACATCAGAGCAACAGGACCTCAAATACATTTTCTTGGTCAATACATGCAGTCAGTCCTTACAGCACGACCGAAAATATCTGGCTGCCTGATTGTGATGACTTTTGGAGCCCAACTCTTCCGTGGTGTTCTGTTCTCTCTGCTTACATATTTATCCCTTTCAATTACAAAAGAAAGCATACTTTCGATAGATTTTAAATTATGAACTCTCACAAAACCAGGCCGCACCAGTTAGGTAAAGTATAGCCTTCGCTTACCTGCGTTCACCTTTCATTTGAGCCAACCTCTTTTCACGGCGCATTAAATGAAGAAAGGGAATCAATGTATAGCCCGCGATCAATACTTTAAGAAGGAATGAAGTCGTCGGAAAGAAGAATCGATTAGTTAGGCTGATGGTAGTAGCTTCCCGATGTGGGATTAGACGCCGTGGATGTAAAACTTTTTAAATGTTGTGAAAGTTTAAGACAACCGAACAGTGTACTGTACGCGCACAATTAATGACTGCCTAAGCGTCGCATAATCAGTTTGAAGCTATCTCCAAGCAATAAGGTGCAAAGCTCCGGATATTGTAATGAGCATAGATTAACAGCGCTTGAGCTCGCACCGCTAGTGCTTAACAGATGACCCTCTATTCTCGCTGGTAGGCATGCTTTGTTTATCGGAGCGATTAAGCCCCTCATGCATCATGAAACTCGGGTTAATGAACAGGGCAGCGGAGACTGGGCAGCAATCAAGGCAGGATGGTCTGCCCCTGCCAAATATTTAATACCCATCGCAAGGCACTCTTAAGTGCCTAAGGACTCCGTCAGGACGGCCCCGTGCGCCTGGAGCATGTCCTTGACCTTGGAGTGATGCGGCTTCGGCTACGCGATGGAAAAAAAGCTTTATTAGTTTGTCTTAGGGAGACGGGTTTGGTGGACACCCTTTGGTAATCATGTGTGCTTGTGAATGCGTGAGTGTTGAACTCGAAAAATGGAAAAATAGTAGCGCCGAAAACACACACACACAGTTCAAGAACGACGTAGGACAAGCGCTTGTCCTACGTCGTTCTTGAACTGTGTGTGTGTTTTCGGCGCTACTGTTTTTCCATTTTTCGTATACAATGAACCATCTAGCCGAAATAGAAGTTCTTCTAAACTATGCGTGAGTGTTGAGTATGTTTGATGTTACCTTTCACCCTTTTTTTCTCTTTTCCTCTCTTTTCACCCTCTTCTTTCACCCTCACCTGGAGTAGCATGCTAGGCTGAAAATCAGGCAGACCTCTCCCGTATTCATTCAAGTCTCTATCTCTCTGGTGATTCGGTATTGTTCTACAAAGGCAGTAACGCACTGTTCATCCTTGAACATGTCACTACCTTTATTTAATTGTGTCATATTCGGTTTGTGCGTAGTGTCCTTCGGAAAGCACAAGACCAATGATGCTGCTCTCCGCTCACTTGCTTAATTCCGTGACGGCCTTAAAAGAATATTGCTCCTAGTGCAGCTTCTGTGCAAGTTTCCTTCAGCAGCACACCCTCAGAGGATAGAAATGCTGCTTGTTATGAATGGATTTGGTCTTGTTTTTTTTTCCAGCTGCTAAATAAACTTTGGTGGTTTTTGACGGGTTTCGGTAGCTGCTCTTTTAAGTGTCTAGAGTATCTCGTGTCCACAAGTTATGGTACCCTTGTCAATGAAAAACGGCATAGTGCTGCCCTATTAAATCACAAACACTTCGTTTTTCATTCCATCGACATTATAAGTGTTTACCCATACAAATGCGCAACGTTCATTCGAAGTCACTCCAGCACGTCTTGCTCGTTTAGCATGTATACACTCATGTAGCCCAGATATGAGCAGGTGTTCTTTCGTAAAATAGTAAATCAACAAAACGAAAAAAAAACGCGGAAACCGAAGTTCGTGCCCAATTCAGAAAGCGGACTGTGTCCTCAGCTGCAAACATGTCTATTACCAATAATTCGATAGGAACCGAATGATTTTCCTCTATTTGAAATCTGAGTTACGAACACATACGGGATATCCGGCAGGTTGAATTGCACAAAAGTGGTTCATGTATGTTCCTAGGAGTGCGCAGCAAGTGATTCCTCTGCCACTAAGATCTCAAAATTTACTTGGAAGAAAAAGCAGTCCAACAGCTCACTATTGTTGTCTAGACCGTATAACTATACTACAAGCTTTAGCTATATGCTAGGCTGTGCAAGAAGACACTTTTCAACCTTATCGTTGAAGGTTTGATTGCAGTTTTAATATCCTTCGAGCGCCTGGGTAGTAGGTCAGACCAAATGAGTGCCCGTATAAACATGCGCAGCATGGTGGAAAATTTACAGCCCACTGAGTTCGCTTTCATCCAATGCAGCGCAGCTCATTCTGGATCGTCGGTGCAGAAAATCTCTCGAAAATGAGAGGAAGTCTCGCTCTCGACAGCGGGCGGGCTTATTAACAAACCCCTTGGATTGTGCGCTGGGTGATTTTTTTTATAATTTACACATTTTTTTAATACCTGTTATATATACGTCGGTGCGATCTGTGCACGAGGATTGTATTCCAAGGAGGACATCATTTACTCATGAAGCTAATATTTGGACCAATATTAAACAAAATTCACACGAACCTTTTTCATTTTTGTTTAAGGCGCGGAATTATATTGAGAAATTAAAGTCCGTCAACACTGCTGATAAGATCATTTCTAAATTCTTATGATCTGCGAGGTGGTTCGCAATATCGAACGTCCAAAATGCATTAAGGTGGCAGTTTGGGCTTCTTGGTAACAGAAAATGCGCTTTTGGAAGCGCGTTGAGTTGGTTTTCTCGCATTGCATATTTATCAAGTGCCGTCGAAATGCGTGGCTTTGTCCGAAAAATCAAGTTTCCTTCCCTTTAGGAAATACAGAATAAGGTCGTCAGTGATTTATGCTTCAGAAGTGCGAGTGACGCTATCTTATAAAGTTGAAAATTGGGAACGCCATAATATGTGTTCAAATACGTATTTTTGGCGTTCTATATTTCGACTCACAGAGCCGATTAAGAAAATTTAAAACTGCGCTCAACTTCGACGACAGCCTTCCATTTCGCAATACAATTTCAGCCTCACCAATTTATAAATAAAAAAAGTGGAATAATAAATTATATTTCTTTAATCCGCTGATTATTGAGCTGCATTGCGTACATGATGTCCTCCTTGATGTAGAATCCACCTATACAGACAGCACCAACGTATCTCTCTCATCATTCTAAATTTAAACTGAAATTTTAAACTATATTTAAACTAAAATTTTGGAAGAGTTGAGAAAATCTCCCCTGTTTTTGTGGCAAGGGCTGTAAGCGAAGTACCAGCTCAAAGCTTTGTTTAGCTCCAGGAGAAAGCCACATTGAGAAAGTGATGACGGCCAAATTGCAATTTCTTTTTGTTTTCTTTTCTTTTTTTTAGTATGGACGTTTTCAATTTGGCCTCTTTTTAAGCTGCTGGTGTCTTCTTGCGTGATCTTCATGAGAAAACTCTGCATTTAAAGTTAACGTCTTAGCGTTTGAGCAAATAGTAAATCATCAAACCTGCTGTTTGGAGTGTTTTTACTCTAGTTGTAACAATGGAAGAAAATGTCTCTAATTCTAGGCTTCCCTATGGGAAAGAATGCTGCTGACATCGGTCACCATGGAAGGAAACAAATCCTGCACTACCTAGTCGCCAATTCTACGACACAAATGATTCGCTGTTTGTACGTAGTTTTGGCAAAGAACCATGAAATCCGATATTTTTGAAATCGTCACAGCGTACAGAACGTGAGTAACATGTTCGAGCTCCATCTGCTGTGAGTCAGAACTTAACAAAACCCATGGGACACTGAAGCAGTTTCGATAAAACCTACAGAGTGTGTACTGGAACGATCGAGGAAATGGCCACAGAGAAACTCACCCCACAAAGGAGAGCCGGAAAGGCGAAACAGAGCCTAGCAAGCTGTTGTAAATCATCTGCTACCCAAAAAGTGGGTGCAGTGCTGTGGAACGCTCGGACCGATAACAACCAGCGTTAGGCACGAGAATTGGCGAATTCTTGACGCCCGCTCCTGCAAAAAAAAAAAAATTCTCTGGCAAGCTAGGTCGCAAGATATATCATCTCTCCTTTGTGTCCTTCCCAGTGCATTTTTTTATGATTTTATGGCGGGGAAAAGTGGAAAGGAAAAGTGACGGAAAATCTTATAGGTGGAATGATTTGAACTGAATGAAGAAAGAGGAGAGCTAACCACTACTAGCTAGAGTAAATATCAAATAGGAAGCAGCCCGAAGCCAAGCGTCGCCCTCAGAGCACGGACATTCATCTTTTTTCCTGCTATTTGTCTCCCAGCCGCCTACAACGTGATCCAAATCACGCCTGCTTGGTTGTGTGCCAGGCGAGACGCGTTGCGACTCGAGAGCAGACCAGCGTTTGCGCTCTCAAAGAAAAACTCAAAACGCCTCTTCACAATCAGCACGCCTATTCCTTGCTTATTTTCTGCCCGTACCTGCTGCACCATTCATTCAACAGGATTGCCATAGAGCCGAAATCCGTATTGTCTCGGTTCGCAGACGCAGGAAGATGCACTTAAGCTCGTAGCTTCCAACTGCTGCTCAGCAAGTCGTGTCATGGACTGGAGTTTGTACCGCCGAGCATTCTCTGAATGGCACTGTCGATGTGGGTGTGCTCAGAGGCGTCCATAACAATGCTGATGTTTGTCATGCACATCACGATGCCACTGAAGAAAGCAAACAAGGCGCAGTTGGTAGGAAGTTCGTGGTTTTAAACTCGTTTAGTAGCTCTTTACGATTTGCAGTTAGTGCTGGGTTTCAAGTGGACAAACCAGACGAAAACATATTAGCCTGCATCTTTCGTGCCCGATAGCTCAGTGCTGACAAATGCGCTCTTCAAAAGGCTCATGTACTGTAAAAATTTACTAGCGGCCGTGTTTCAGTAAATTAAAAACATGCCACAGTTAACGTAGAGTGCAGTGACAATGACGGCTTTTCCGGCTCAGTAGCCTGACATGCAATGGTATAGAGAATCGGAAACTCTCCACAGAATGAATAGTACGAGATCACTGTGCGCAATGTAGAAACTGCTCGCGAGCAATCAAAATGCAGGGCTTGTCACGCACAGATAGAACAACTTTATTATAGTGTCGGAAGAAAATAAACTTCCTCATTTTGACCTTTGCTCTTTTTTTTCCGCGAACTTTGCGACGCATATACGCTGTGCTAAGGTCCAAATTTTCGATCTTTCCCGCCTAGAGTGACCCTAAGAAACTTAATACGGAGTTTATTATACCGTCTTTGTGTTATAATCATTGTACATGTCCTGATTCCGCTCTCCTGATTATGTTACAGTTGCTCAATTCATTGAAAGCCTTATCACTATTTGAGCATGTAATCCACCGACGCTATCAATGAGAGGTTTACTGCACAAGAGATGCTCACTTGGAGAATTTCCGCCCTAAAATTGGGCCTGAATGGAAATGATAATTTTGAACAGCTGCAGCGAATTTAAAGAATTAGCAAGGGCATGGGAGAAATTTTTCCTGCTAAGGGCATATCCGGCTAATGATGAAGATGAGGGCCAGCGAAAGCGCGAACCCCATTATGGACGAAGAAATGAAAGGTGGAAAAAGGTGCAATCGATAACAGCGCAAATGCCTTGCCTTAAAGCCACCTTGGAGCCTTTTAAAAGTGCAGCACTTCCTACCACTGCTAAAGCGCACAAGCTTCACGCCTCCATCCGTCTTCCTTCCTGCTCTTACTTTCCAGAGAGGGAAGAAAGATTCAGTGAGTAAGGTGATACGGCAATGAGCCCACAGTCCAACCTTGCCGATAGCGCCTTTGAACTATGATTGCTTCATGGTGCGATAAATAACTGGCATTATTCCATTAATGCTACAATGTTCCAAACTGAAATTTATTTCTTCTCAGTCCCCAAATTAAGGTGCCCAGCTATATCATAGATCGATTAATTTCGTCAAAAGTAAGGTAACTATAATTAGTGTGCACTATACTGAGTTCCTTTCTGTCCTTTCGAAAGCCAAGAGTATTCTTACTGAAAAAAAAAATTGGATTTCAATTCGTCGCCACTTTTCCTCTTAAGAAGTAGGCCTTAGGTGGTGATGCCGGCCAACTTTTCTCACAGGTTGGCACTGCTTGAAATAAGTGGGGGAGCGTATGAAAAGAATCATTAAACGCGCAACAAATAGTGCTTGACTCTATACCGCATTTCTCAGCCCTTATTATTCCTGATATCCGGCAAGGGTTAATTGAAAAGACGTGGAAAATTCACGTTAAGAAAAATAACGGGATTTTACAATGTACTGAAAATTTGCTTAGAGTAAGAGTTTTGGAGGCTAAATAACAGAATTTTCTCTTAGGTCGTAGAGCATCACTGGACTGCATTACATGAAACCATCGCCTTCTGTGGGGCTTTCTTTTATTTGGTTCTCGTTTCACACCTTTAAATGAACTTCGTACAGAAATTCGGTGAGGAGGTTCTTTTTGCAATGTTCCCTCTTAGAAAATGAACTAGGGATTTAAGTAGGTTTTCTATTCTGCTCTGGACATGCAGTTTGTTTAGTAGTACCTAACATTGTAAAAAAAAATATTTCTCGAGAACCATCGCTGCGAGGAATGGTGGTGCAATCGTACGAATAAAAATGCGGAAAAAGAAGCAGAAAAAAAAATTCGCACGGACACCTAATTACCTTATGTCCTGGGAATGCGACAGCATTAAAAACGCTGATGCCTTTACTGGAAGTGACGTAACTTCCGTTCTGAGGACGCCACTTCTTACCAGCCAATGACAATTATCCGGTCTGATGACGTCATATTTCTCCAGCCAATGGGCGAATTTTATGACGACGCATTTTCTTTTCACGACGAGGCGTTTAATGATATCGAATTAGTAACCTCAAAAGGATAGATATTCGAAACGCTATGAGTATAATCATGGCTTATATAAGGCAACCAGGACATTAGTGTGGCCCAGCGCGATGTAGCAACTTTATATGACAAGAGGCCGCATTTCATTTCTTAGTGCGGAAAAATTTCTCGGGGTCCGTAATCTGGAAGTGGTGCTCACGTCTTTATTTAGTAATATTAGCCCAATATTCAAAATGATATTTTTTTTACTTTATTCGCCCACAAAACACGCGTAACGTAGCGTTTCTTTGATAAAAAGAGTACTCAATCGAAAGTGCACAGTCGCCTCCTCCCCCAACTTAGCTATGGCATCTCCTCTAAATCTGCTCCTACTGTACTGAGATTTGGACTGCGTTATATATATGTTATATTACTGTGTCGAAAGCATCGTCCACGCTTCTAGCCAAAGCTTTTTTCTCAACTTTGACACATTATAATTAATTAACTTTGGTCTTCATATAGGCTGACAACTGTAGTGAGCTTTTTAATTTGGAATTCAGAGCTTAGAATAAAGGTTATAATCACGAGTCGTTATAGCAGAATTAAACGTTACACTTACAGCGCCGTACTTTATACGCAAGAAGCGATGAATGTAAGGGATCGCATCTAAAGGAAACGCGTTCTTTTTTTTTTCATTTCAACACTATTTTTCATATTCTCTTAGGAAAAGATTTTTTTAAGGCCATTCAAGCGGCACAATGAGGGATGTTTAAAAATTATAAGCAGAAGGTTGGAAGGCAGAGCAAAAGATCCTGCTATGTTTAGGCTCGTGTGATATATTTGTTGAGTTACTTCCGGCCACAGAAAATATAAGGACGCACATTGTGTGTTCTGCTAGCGGTACCACGAAACGCTTCTTAAAGCTTGAGTGCAACTTCCAATGTAGTCATCACATTAGGTTATAGATTGACACTTCATTTCTTACAAATATGCATGTGCTGCAGCCTAACTTGCTATGTGATTTGAATAATATTAGCGTGTTAATATTGCGTTGTTAATTTGATTTGAATTACACATGTGCACTTGAGGGAGCTCTTCAAGCTTATAACATAACTGTGGTAATCGTTTGTGCAGTTTAGATGAAAATATCAGAGGTGAGGATAAAAATTTTCGCATAAACAGACACAGTCCCTACTTCGGCAATTATACAAGGCTGAGCCTTGAAGCACGGAGAAGAAATGCAACTAAAGCGGGATAATTTCCCTGACTCCATCCGGATAAACTACTGGTTTTAGAAGCGAAAGCCATAAACTGTAAAAACCTCTCGAAAAAACTTTTGATGCATGCCCGCGAAACAGGTCACAAAGGTCACCGACAAAATCATTTTTAAATACGAACCGTTAAAACCTCTCAGAATAGGCGCCAGGAATAACATCCCGTTGAACGTGCCTATCAGAACGAAGCTGCTTGACTCAGATCGCAAGCCACTCCTCATTGAGCTACTCGGACGTCTCGGCGCTGACACAACGTTAGCTTGTTTTGTTTGCCGTCTTCAATCATGTCACACTGCAGTTTCGCCACAGCCTCGTTCAGCTCTACATGCACGACCGTTCAGCTCAGTTGAAGTTAGCCAGACGGGAAGCAGGCGAAAGACAGTTGTTGCACTCGGGCGTCTGAGTGTCACTACAAAGCCAATCCTGTCAACTTCGAGCATACGATCTGCGAAAGACGGACGAAGACGGCTCGAATAGGAGTCGTAAGTGTGCACTTACCCGTTACGATCATCTGTTAGAGCATAGTGAGACAGGGGTAAGCGGCCTGGCTAGTACTCAAATTCTTAGCATCGTTGATGATAGCTAGGCATTTTTGCTCACATTAAATAACTTTTAACGGCACTCCTTTGCATTGTCTTGTGCAACGCTGGCTTCGTTTGCGCAGGTTCACTGGTGCTGTTCTCAGTTAGAGAACGGCAGTAGCTGTAACTGAGTAAAAAGTTGAAGAAAAGCTCACCCTACAGCGCTAAGGCGAGCCTAATTCGAGTGTATATTTGCTCCTACGAATCATCGTATGTATTTGCGTGCCGGAAACAAGCAAGCGCTGATTTGTTAGCAGCTCTATTTATAAATTGAACTTAAAACATCGAACTAATCAAACCACTTCAAATGATTACAGACATCACTCGATGTCCATTGCCACAGAAACAACAGTGTGCGTGAATAAAACTTTCTTCTTCGTTGAGCCCTGCGAGCTTTATTTCGCTTTGGGAACAGTTGAATAGAAACACTGCGCATATTGCTGTGTCAACACGAGAGGCCGATGGCTTTTATTCTTAATTTAAAAAAAAAATCTATTGTAAATGCACGTAAGCCTCGCCGAAACGCAAAGAAAGGGTGATGTCTTGGCGCTTACTGATGCCGATACCCACTAGACCAACCTATTTGCGTAAAAGCGCCAAATGAGAGCTTCTCAGCCATCA
The DNA here is from genome assembly GCF_055824585.1 of Amblyomma mixtum. NCBI lineage: Eukaryota > Metazoa > Arthropoda > Arachnida > Ixodida > Ixodidae > Amblyomma > Amblyomma mixtum. The sequence continues at coordinate 258,569,640 of NC_143012.1, read as the reverse complement.
CTAGTATTGGACTCCGTGACCACTGCTAGCTATTAAACTACAGTGCTGTAATTGCAATTGATTACAAAAAATTCTCAAACATGTTAATGTACCATCTGTGACCTTTGTGCATAATGATGCCTTTCTCCCCGCTCATCAAAGGCCGAGTGTTGGCCTGCCATTCAGTAGGCGCTTAGAATCAAAGTTGTACTAATTCAAATCTATAGCGGCGATGCATCCCAAGAGTGCTGCGCTGTGCAAAGCACGCAGCTGTTCACTTTGCGGCGCTGCGTCATTAATTCCTGAGTGCACGCCTCTGTTTACCCTGTGCTCCTAGTGACACCAAGCAGCGAACCCGGAAGAGCACTTCCAATACCATTCAGGTCTGAAGCAGCCAAAGGCATTACGTTGCGAAAAGCCCCACACAATTAGCAGCGCGGCCTGTGTGGCGGCCCTATTAGATTATGGCGGCGTCGCAGAAACTCGCCATCCAGGTTCCATCAATTTGCCTCTTTGCTGGCCTCGACTGTCAAGTCCAAGACCCGCCGCAATGTGGCAGTGCAAAAAGAAAATGAAAAGACACGAGAACGCACACGGTAAAAGGCCAAATCAAGCCCATGCCCGAAGCGCAACACAAGCGCCTTTCGGTTTTGGAAACGGTTATTACACCAAGAGACTTCCTCGCAAGTCTCCGACAAGGCGTAGATAATGGTGTGCTATGTAGTTAACCTGCTAACCGCTCTTTTCGCCGGCCTTTTAAAGTGTTGGTGGCGGGCATGCCCACAATCATTTATAGGAAATACATTTCTGATGACATTCTTAAAAACCGCTGGAATGTAACTAAATTCCATTCAGAAATACTGTGGCAAAAATGTAATGACATTGAATTGTAATTACTTCTAAAACCTAGTGAAACTACTTTTCAAATATTTTCTATTTTCTGCGTAAAAAGGGCCAGTGAAGCTAATGTAAAAAAAAAAACTCAGATTCTCTCCCTAGATTTTACGGACACATTATTTCGTCTTCCCGCCATTTTGCATCCAGCGAGCTATTTCACCCTCAATCTTCTTTCATAAACGCGCGGGCTATCAAGAAGATGAGATAACGCGAATCAAATAGTGACATCCGATCTGTGGCGAAAAGATCCTCGTCATCTCACAGCGCTCGAGACAGAAACGAGCGGCAAACGCAACGCCTTCCTGTCCGAGCCTGTCTCCACCGCTTGAAGCCTGCGAAGCAGGTCATTTATTGCTTCGACGATCCAAGGAATCGACGCCGGCAGCCAGTGGTTGGGAATGTTCCCACCATGGGCATCACCGCCTGTACCCCAGAACCACCATTCGACGAGCATAACTGGGCGCCCCATGTGCCCTTGCCTGACGTAACGATGCTAGTGCCTCTGTGCACGCTCATTTCAAATGCTTTGAACTACGACGGATGCTATCTGCACCTTCGATGCCGCAAGCGCTGCCTTAAATTTAATTTCATTTATTTTTCTCTTAAAGGCCCGAGGGCGCTGAATAAGGGGGGAAAAATTCGAGATTTTTCTGCCAACAAGAACACATCACAACAGAGAAAGAATAATTAGGTAAAGGAAAACAATGAAAAAACAATTTGCAGCAGTAAAATTCTGTTGAGAAGCGTATACAAACCTACAGGCGGAATGCACGGGATCGTAACGAAAACAAAATTTATAAATGGAACACTCGTGTAATACAAGAGCAAACATAGTGCAAAAGGCATTACATCAAAAAGAAAGCTAATAACAGTCAGCTGCTTCAAGTGCCGAGATTAATATGGCTGAAAAGTTTGCCTTCATGCAAACTGGTCGTTTAGTTTCTCCCGGCATGATTTGCGGTTAGTGCAAGATGCGATGGTATTTGGCGGTCCATTCTATAGTGCTACTGCGTCTGGAAAAAATGATTATTGCTAAAGTGCAACAGTTGATGCTGTCACGGCCTAGGCGGCTAGACCTCCGGTGCGGGGACTGTAGCTTTGCCACTCTCGTGCGCGTGTGATGATAAAAAAAAGATCAAGACAGAGGCGAGATATGATGCGTCGTGACATGAGTGACGGAATGGCAAGGGACTGTTTCAGTGCGGTGATACGGGTTTTCCTTGAATAGCAAGATGTTATAAATCGGAAGGCAGGATTCAGTACGGCTTCAAGGTCAGCGGCCAGATACGCTTGTGATGGGTGCCAAATAGAAGAAGCATATTCTAATTTTGAGCGAATGAGTGTTATATATACCAGTTTTTTTTTATGTCAGGTGATGCGGCCTTCAAATTACAGCACAGGTATCTGAGTGTGCGTAAAGCTTCAGTTCAGATGTTTTCAACATGAGTTACCCTTCATAGCAATGGTGTTATATGGAGGCCAAAATACCTGTAGATAATTCGGGGGCATTGGAAAGTGAGCCAATATTATATTGATGCAGATTCGCAGTGGAACGACATGGATACGCATTAATGTATAAGGGGACAGGATATATATACACCTAGAGGCGAGTATGCCATGATCGGACTGGAGCAAAGATGAATCGTTGATCCCTCCAATCAGTCTGTATATGACGCAATAATCCGCAAAAAGCGGTAATTCAGATTTTAGGTTGCAAGGAAGGCCAATAATATGAACTTCGAATAGTAGTGCTGACAGTCCGGCGCCCTGAGGGACTCCCGAGGTTACATCGGAAAGATGTTCATTACTTTCATGGATATAATGTGTTGGATCCGTTTTGAAAGGACACCGATTAGAGAAATAGGACGGTAATTAGAGGCGGATTTGCGGTCACCGGCTTTAAAGACTGGAATGATTTGGGCAACTGTCCTATCATCCCAGACTTCCTCCGATTTTAAAGGCGTAGTGGAGTTTCATTGTAGTCTTGTAATACTGTAGATATGGTCATAGCCTGCTGAGGAAGACAATTTTTGAGAAACAATGAGCTTACTGACGCCATTGGCATTACTCTGGATTACAGGCATCGTAACTGGTGAGAGGGAGAGAGAAACCGAAGGACGGAAAGGCAGGGAGGTTAACCAGGCGATGCCCACTGGGCTAGCGTAGATGTGGGGAGGGGAACAAAGGGGCAAGAAAGAAAAAAGAGTGGCAAGGAAATGAGTTTTTCAAGTGTGCATCGACCACTATCATAAGAGGAAACTCAATCTGCGGAAACAACGTTCCGTGTTTATTCCTGCTGCTGCGTCACCCTTATCTTGTGGCTGCTTTTGCCGGGATTTCAGGAAATTAAGTTTCCTCGAGAGGGTGTCGAAAAGTAAAGCTGACGCTTCACTTCCGCTTGGCGCGTCTTTGACAGCGTATCCTGGAATGAAGCCATTCCGGGGACACGGGCCATGCAGAACTCACTGGGAGGATTTATTTTGGCTAGTTTGTTTTTGTCTGTGCTAATTCCTTTCAGGTGTTGTGGTATATTTATTTCATTGTTTAGTTTACAAAAGTTAAAAACAAAAACAGCAACTACGGGGCGAAGATCCGTTGCAAAGGGTCCCCCACAGCGCTTCTGCTATAGGATAAAGTTTTTTTTCTTTCATCTCTGCTTGAATGAGACCACTCTTTACGATTTTTGAGGATTACCACTCTCCTCTGTCGTAATTTGAGTGATCTTTTCATAGTTAAAGAAAGAAAACAACCCGATGGACCAGCGGTGGAAGAAGGAAGCAATTTAAGAAACCTGCAGTAGTTTGAAACAATACTTTATTTTTCTAGGCGATAGTGGCGTTTTGATCGCTGATGTTTTTGCTAACACATTCAAAGTCCTCCACAAAACTTATAATTGTATGATAAGTTAAATTGGGTGTCTGTTTGGAACCTTTCTGGTTGAGTGTCTGGCCTGATAACGTCATGGGGTTGTGCTACTAGCACTGCTTGCTGCATGAAAGAACCATGCTAAGAGGACTTCATTGATTATTCCGCCATGGAGCCGAATTTTTAGTTTTTATTTGGCACAAATACTTTCTTTCACGGTTTCTTTTTGCGTTCAATGTTTTACATGTCATTTAAAGGAAATACCAATTGATGCCAATTACTCTGTATATTTGTCCTAGTTTTGCCATACTTCTTGGAGATACGCAGTTCGGAGTCGTTTAGTTCCTTGATCGGTTTTGCAGGACTGAAATAAAAAACTTTTGCCTGCCAGACATGAGTCGCCTACTTTTCAAAGCATGATAGCCACATGCAGCCAGACATCTGTGCGAGGCCACCAGGGTCGGCTATACAGTGTTTTCTAACAAAACTTCGTAACGGAGTGCTGTCCGTGAAAGGCAAAGATCGATTAATAATTTTCTCCAGGTGGTGATGGTCCCTACGAGGCTGGCGAGCAGCAATGAATATCTTTGAGTGTTGCAGATTGAGGCGAAAATTGGTGTCGGTTTCATGAGTGTTGTATCCTGGAGAAGGATGCCATCCGATTTTTATTTTAGTAATGCATTGTTGAAGCACCACTTACCTATGGAAGGGTGGCGCTGTCTATAAAGTAGGCTTCTGTGGAGACAAGTTGTCTGTCCAGTTACCCTGCAAATACCAAATCCACATCATCGCCATTCTATAGGTAAAACACGCCTACCGGCAATTCATATCACGGTCACGAAGATAAAAGCCTCGGCCGAAAAGTTTCTGGCCAGAACAAGAAGCATGCAGTTCTTAAGTGCGAAGTTGTTAATGTAAAGGGGTAACTTGTGGATGTGCTTCTTATCACATCTTATTTTCTAATGTTGTATTTTTTTTAAATCTCAGGTAAGGACACTCCCTACAGTGGAAGCAAAAGTGATCTCGCGAGAATGTCTCTCATGACCCTGTCATGGATGTTGTGCTTGCATGTCTAAACGTCCAGGAAGAGTATAGCGCGTTTGATAAGCTAAAGCCCCGTTGGAAAAGATTGTTTCATGTGGAAGTGGACTGTGTTCAAAGCTCATGAAATTTCAGCCTGATGCCCCCCCTCCCTTCCCCTGTTAGGCCAGCAATTTTCCAGCTGTCCCTCGTACACTGCTACACCGGGGTCACAATTACTGATCCCTAAGCAGCTTATATCTGAATGCGGTAAAGGCGTGGAGACGAAGTGGCTTTTGTCTCATCCGGCTCACCGTATTTCTTTGGGATCGGAAGGGCCTGCGGCGTCCGCGACACCTGAGAGACAATCACCAGAGTGAATGTTTTCACTTTAGCGTTCTAGAGTTGTTGCTGCCTCTGAAGCCATGGCACATACCCACCGAGGTGGATTGGTCAGGGTGTGGTGCAAATCCAAGAAGGATAAAAATTCATTCAGGCTTATCTCAAGCGGCCCATGTATAAAAATTGAGGAATCTGGGAAAACGAGCAACGAATTTTTAGAGATTTTGAGGAGAGTGTAATGCACAATGGTTCATTGTGTCTGCCACCTTTGTCTTTGTTCTTGCGTGTTGCAGTGTTCTCAGTCGATTTATTTCCAAGGCCCATTATTCTTCCCCTTCTAGTTCGCGTTACCATGGCGAGTTGCGCGGCCGGCGTGCAGAATGTCGCTCTGGGCGCATCAATCATCGTAGGGGTTAATCCGACCTTTCGGTATTAACGTCAACGGCAACAAAATAAAGCAGTAAAACTTTGGTAAGAGCTAGTGACCGTTAACGCTGTAAAAATTAAAGCACTGCGCATTATATTTTTGCCCTAAGGTACAAAACCTAGGCCAGTCCTTTCCAAACAAACAAAAAACAGAATGTTGGCGCAAACTCATTTTTACCCATCACGTGAGCGCTGCGCTCTTTGGCGATCCTCCATGCCGGAGATTGTTCATTTTTCTAGTTTTGTGTCACTCCGTCTGTCTACAAGCGGCTCTCAGGCCCGCCGTCTTATTGCGCATCGCCTGATGACCATGTAGCATATCGCTTTAATGTGTCACATTTAAGTGAGGTTGTACATCTAAACACCTAAAATCAAAAGAGGACTAATTGTTACATTGCAGCAATCATTTTTTCGACCATTGTGACGTCGTTCAGATGCACATATTCAACATAGATCTATTGCAATCTCATTGTGCATCTCAAAGCGCAGAAGGATTATCCCTGCAGTGACGACTTTTTCAAGGACCAGAAATTAAATTTACTCATTGGGTCTTTTCTGATTTTTGTGCGAAATGACAAGTGCGTTCATTTGTTACCAGTTCATGTGATACCATCACTTTAGACGCGAACAACTTGTAATCTTCACCACTCAAGGCTTTCTATAAATTGCTTTGCCTGCCCCAGCCGCAGCTGTCATGAACCTTATGGAATGGACTTCTCGGCACATAATTTTTTCTGTTCTTAGGAAACGTCGAAGCAGGTTGATGCGGCCGTGGCTTCGACGTGTATGAAGGGTAGAGAAAGAGAAGAAGAAAAAAAATTACCGACGATTACGTTACTTCCTAATGCGAAATTTGAGCGCAGCAAATAAGCTGTTACACCTTTTCGATAGTGAGTCAACCCCAGCTGCGGAGTTGGTTTCAGGGACAACGCCGCCGATGCCGACACAAACAATATGATACCCTCGCTTCCGCAGTGCTAAGAACCAGGTCTAGCCGTGGGAAGGTGGTCACGTATTCGTCGACGTGCCGGGGCCTACGTGAAATAACCGGCGCGTCGGCAACTGAAGAGCACCCTATCCGCCACACAAGAACAGGGGGGGGGGGGACCCTTTCCTCTTCTTTCTGCATGGCGGCGACGGTGTTCTATGCAGTCACGCTATCTTGACTCTCTAGCGGCGTCAGCGGCATCCAGCGGTATCAGTCGGTCGCTGCTAGCGCTGGGGGGATGAAAGGGGGGCGGAGCTGGTCACGAGGCCGACGACGACGCGAAACCCAGGAACGGACGCCAAAGAGCTGCGCTCTAAAAAAAAATTTGCCGCGTGTTATTTCCAGCACTTCTGTCGGATTACTCTGAAAGGCTGTGCTTTTATTTTAGTTATTTGTGAAGAAGTAAATTACAGGAACAGCTATCTCGAGTTGTCTCAAAGAAAATGTCAAAGCTACGCTCTCTTGGTTAATCCGTACTGGTTGGTAGTCGGCCATAAAACTCCCTTGATGACAACTTCCTTTCTCAGTCTCTATAGGCCCTCAAATGCAAAGACAAGAAAATTAAGCATGATGTCAATCTTTAATAAAAAAGTATGCAAATGCATTACGCCTAAAAAGAACAATCTTAAGCGAGAGTTTCTATGCGTCACCACCATTTGTTGACCATCATTTAGCGCAACACTAAATGTGCCCTTTGGGCACTTTCGATCATATAATTTAGAAAGCTAGTGTAATTAATAGTTAGTAATAAATGCACAAATATCGTTTCCAGTCAGCGAGAGACAGATTACAATATTGCGCCCACCAGCAGAAAGATGGGGCACGGTATTCTTTCGCAATGCAAGTCGCAGCAATTTCATATTATTTCCAAACCCCGTTGTCACTGGCAGTATTGCATTTCTGCTCTGCCTGGAAAACGTAAGCTCTGACATCAGGCAACGCTTTGTTTGACGGCTGCTTTGGGGTGATAAAGTACCTTCCGACAGCAAGCGAGAAGACGACAACCAGAACATGGCGAAATTGTAGCCGCGACAATATTGCATGACTACCATGTTTTCTTTCGTCTTTTTTTTTTTCAGTGCGCTATGCAAGAGAGGTTCCGCAGTCCTAGAGAGAAGCAATGTTTCATACTGTATAGAGAAATATTATTACGCACAAAGGCACTGTTTCGTTGTTGAGTGACGACATAACCACGGATGATTTAAACCTGAATAAGACCTATAACATAATACCGTCCTCTCCTTACCCTGTAAACCACACATTCAGACAGGCAGCGCGGTTGCCGCCCCATAGAACTTGTGCACGATGACGTGACGGGGCACTCTGTTCTCTATCCACCGACAAAGCTTTCATGCCGCTCTTTGCAATGGCACAATTTCGACGCGGAGTGCTATGGCAGCAGGCCTTCTTGCATTATGGATGCCGTCCACGACGCGCCGAAAGGCGCACACGTATCCTTCCCCGAAACCTAAGCCTTTTGTAAACTTGGATTCAATTTGTCTCAGACTGCTACTACCCCAGCCTTGTTTCTTGCTTTACGGTTCAGTGTACGCTTCATGCCGCCCGATTTACAGCAACAGATGAATAACTTGCCATTAAAGTGTCCCCGAAATATAAGACAATCTCAGGAATGTCTGGAATCCTTGACATACTCACAGCACGCGGCGTGTAGTCACCGCCTCTGTGTCTATGACGCAATTACTATTCGCGGACTTAATGTTACCTGTGAGCTTGGTGCAAGAGAAAGGACAGTCATTACCGACATATGGTCGTCGTTTCTGAGACCGACGAAGCAAACGTGACACATGCCGCTGTACTACAGAAATTGTAGGAGAGTGGAGTCAGTTCGAATTTGGCGCTGTAGGCACTGCAACATGCCATAGAGCTGACGACGCAGTTGCACTGAATTTACTGCACACCTGTTATGCCCTGTTTCGGTTTCTACCAAGAAAAAAGCAAGCAAAAGTCTCCAGATATCTTTGCACTGCCGAGGTTTAGATGAAAACTTTTACTTCTCTTCAAAACCAAATACTGCGTCATCTTTTATGCGGATATGTGCTTCCACTGCCCACTAACCACCAGACTGCCGAATTCATGGCTTGGTCGTACATTTTGTTTAGTTGGGTAGATAAGTAGCATTCTTTCTACGAGTAATCGAATCTTGACCATTAAAATATTTTCTTTATTTTCACTACCCTACCTTTACGAACTTTGTATAAAGTATGTCGGGTATATCGAAGCGTTTATTGCTCATTTTTGCACATTCACCAGTTATTATTTATTTCGAATCACCCTATAGACAAAAATTTAACGCAGTCCAAGTTACCTCAAAAGGAAATGAAAACGCTACTAGGAAGCGCGGCGTCTCTGAGCTAAAATACTTTTGGCCATCTCTCGCGGGCATGACTGCGGCAGAAACAGACAGATTGCATTCGAGGCAGGACCGGAGCCAACGTTCTGTACTCGGGGCAGCAATCAATTACAATAACAGGATGGGGTCTAAAAGCTGCTCCGGTGCAATCCCTTACCATGCTGAGCTGTGAATAAACATGTAAAAAATGAGTTATGTGGAACGTGCGGTTTAACGTCCCGAAGAGACACTGCTTGTGAGGGTCGCCGTAGCGGAAGGCTCCGTGCTAATTTGAACCACTTGTGATCCTTTTTGTGTCCCGCCATAGCACAGCATAAGGCTTTTTGTAATTTCGCCTCCATCGAAATGCGGCTGCCGCAGCCGGGATCCCATCCCGCTCCATCGCAATCAGCACCCAAATGCGAATGTCACACAGCCGCAGTTATGGGTAATCACGTAAATACCAAGCGTTCTCATCCACCCTTCCCCTTATCACCAGTGATATTTGAAAAGAAATCAGAACTTTAACATGAGCAAAGAATATACGCAGGAACACTGCAAGGTTAGGGTTGCCAAGCTATCAAGTTTTGAAACCGCTGCCGCCACACAGCTTGTATGTGTTTCCCTAAACGCGATGCCTGCCTTTCAAGGAAAGAAATGAGGTCCAGCGCAACCAAAATTAAAGAGAAGGCGCAACCACAAGACCTTACGGTTGTCCCGTTCACTGTGTAATCTCTTGTGTTTGAGCGGAACGGTTTTCATTAAAATCATTTACAAATTTGTCCAAAAAAATTCTGACCCTGACGTACCCGAAAAAATCGATTATCAATGTCCTATCAACTTCTTCACGAAATTAAATTAACAGCTATCGCAAATACCACAGCAATAGAATCCTCTTCTATGTTTTTTTTTTTGCAATATATTATGAACAAACATATACACCACATGAACATGATCAAATGGTAGCGATAAAAAAATGAGCTCCATAAAGCAGTAGCGTGGCTTTTTGGGCTTGTTGGTACATAATTTCAATATACTGTAGCGCAGCAAAAGACGAGGACACAAGAGACGAGCTGTTCGTTTCTCGTCTCTTGTGTCCTCGTCTTTTGCTGCGCTACAGTATATTGAATCCATAAAGCAAGCTCTTGGTGACGATATTTCGTAGTTGCAGCTCGAAAGACAAAGGACTGTGTTCTGTCGTCCCCTCTTGTCTTGTCTTTCGCGCTGTAACTATGAAAAGAATAGCCGCATAAGAATGGTCTAAAAAGAGCGCCTTACATTTTTTGGGGGGCTTTTCCAACAGATTTTTACTTTCTCCGGTGATTTGAAACTAATAGGAGTCTAAGAAACTTCCTACCTAAATAAGGGAAGTTTGACTAATATCCCGCCAGTTTGTCATGCGGGCAGCGAAAAATATGTCACGGGCTTTTATGGGTAGTCATAAGATGCACTTCGAACAATACTGACCCTGAAAGAAAAGGAAAAGTCAGATAACGCAACGACCGCTCCAGCTTGCGTCTCAAAATTACTTCTGTCAAAATATTATTACGAAGCTGCAAAGACATTCTTCAGACAAAACTTACATCGTATAGAGGAGCCAACTTGCCTGGGAGGATTATGACATTTGTTTGGGAGAGTTGGCAAAAGCACTTACTTGCGCAAGGAAGACGGATACAAACAATGCAACACATGACGCACGCGTGGAGGGAAATTTCAATTGTTTTATTTTTGATTCAAATGAGCTACATTAACACCATCGTAAATAAGTGAATTGCGCAACAACTTAGACAGGACACAGAAAGAAACACATACAACAGTTCACGAGCGCTCGTCCTGTCTAAGTTGTAGCGCAATTCACTTATTTACTATGCAGAACCAACTAGCCCGACAACACGCTCTTCTTAACACCATCGAGAGCGGCAACAGGACAAGAGCAAATCACGTGTGCGATTCAAACCAGCATACAGCCGCAAATGAGATATCCAAAGTCAGGCGTCCACATATATAAATTTCGATACCTCAGTATTACCTTTGATACCTCGATGATATAAATGCAGCTCATTTCAAGGAAACAAAAAAGTTGGAAGTTGCTCTCTGTACATGTATTATGTGTTACTTCGTTTGTACCGGTGTTCCTTGTTCAAGTACGTATATTTGATGCATGTAAGAACTGCAGGAACAGTCTTTGCTGAACTACAAACACTGCTCTTGCTTTGCAATAAGGGAGCAGTTATTCACTGGCATCCACCCAAGCGCAGCCATACGGTTACAAAGGAAAGCTGTACAGCTCCCACAGAAACTTCGTAGTTAAACAAAAATTTGTCCCGGTCCAGAGTTTGAACCCGGGACCACCGCTACACCGAAGCAGTCGCTTTACCAATTGAGCTAACCGGGGGGGGGGCTAGTATATGGTAGGGTGAGAGCGAACTTATCTTTAGCTCGAAGAGGGAGAGGTGTTGGTTCAATGGTTAGTAAAATCACACAAGGTAGAGTAAACTTAACTTTCCTTACAGCTCTTGCGTCGCTTTGGGACATCAGACTGCATACTCGGATAACGTAACATAAACCATTTTCTGTCTGCATTGTTAGTAGGACGATGGAGACTGTAATGTTGGCCATTAAAGAAATTAAAATACTTTCAAGCTGTACGCAAACAGTTTCAGGACAGATTTAGCAGGTATAAGGTAGCGAGAGCCTGAGGGTCTGACACACGATTGATCATATGAGAGGCACTCAGCAATCGTTTCCTACGGGCAGCTGAATCATTTTCATCTAATTAGATGGCTGTCGCCGATGTCTTTACCGCGGAAGCAGCCAAGGACTAAAAAAACTAAGGTTTTCCGCTTGAAGGTATACCGTCTCATTGGATGCCATTGTACGATGCCGTCGTGCAAATCGTTTCGTGTGTCCACATTGCTGTGTAGAGCATTCCTAGTGCAACTGATCAAAGAACTCACGTCGTACGTGTCTTGGAGTGTCCGAAGTCACTCCGTATCCTTTGAACCTGCCGTCATGGGTTGTATTCCCGATAAGATAATTGCAGAGCCCATCGCTTTACCGCAATGATTCTTCGACAGTAGAGCTCGGCTTGTCGAACATTCTTGGACGAAAAGTTGAATATAGAGAAATTGTTAGGTACTGATATATATATATATATATATATATATATATATATATATATATATATATATATATATATATATATAGAGAGAGAGAGAGAGAGAGAGAGAGAGGAGGTAATGGTAAATTCTCCCGATATGCTGTAAAATATTTGATAGTGCTTCCATCGCACTCATCGAGCAGTTAAAACTGCCATAGAAAACCAATGGGGAATGCTTTTGACGGTAGCAAAAAGGTTAATAGCAGAAAAATTCAAGCCTGCCGAGGGGAAGTTTGCAGACATTGATTGTTGCAGTGAAATTTTACAATATATGAAAGAGTTGCGTTCATAAACACTCTTGTGCATTGTATCTAGAGCTTCGGTGAGATTCCGGTTTTTGTTGTTAGATAAACCGAGTTTATTGAGGCCTGCCTGCATTTTCTTGTCAAGCGCACTCGATTTGTCAAGCTCACTCGATTTACACTAGATGCTGACTGTTTCGGCAAGGTTCTTTTACCGCTCCGCAGATGCCTCAGGTCAGGCTCATCCAGATCATCAATTAGTTATGCTAGTCGATTCACCACTTCTCTTACTGTTGGCTGTAACACTACACCCGAGTGCTCTCCGATGAGCCTGACCACGACGGTCTGCATCAAATCTCCTTGTGCTTTCTTCTGACTGCGGAGTTTGCCAACGTTGTGGTTCAGGGCTGGCGTAGCGAACAATGCGAAAGACATAATGGGACAGTTGACATTTTTCTAATATACCTAAGAATATGTGCCTCTCCAGATATCGCATCAACCAGGCTACACAAGACGGGGGAAAAGAAACACAGTGACGCCTGACAGTTATCAATCTATGTGGTCACCGTCGTACTGAGTTAAACTGAAGTTTTGCGCTAGCGAGATTACAATGAAATGATGCCTTTTTCTTCATGATTAAAGGGACATGAAAAGAAAAGATCCAGGTTCTACCCAGCCATGATATTTTACTTTAAAAAGAAAAGGCGTTAGTTGATGTGCTGGGTACTGCTCAGCGGAAACTGTGAGGAGGGATTTTGGCAAGAGAAATTTCATTGGTGCAAAAAGTTGATTACAAAATACTGCCACTTAATGCTGCTTGCGATGGTTCTATATTAGTAATACGAGTGTGCATGCGTGTCTCTGGTGTGAAAATCGAGTTCCAATCGCTTCGACTTTTGTGCAGTAGTAATGGCGCACGACTCCTATTATGCAGTATGCCCACCCACTACCTACCAGTAGTGTGTTCCTGAAATGCCGCACAGAAGCAGTTTCTTATATTCAGATATATGTTCCGGTGCTAAACAAAATAACATCACTCACTCGCAAGTGAGGGAACCTAAATTTCGGCCGGAAGTAGGGGGCACAGATAGTAACTTATGTGTGCGACTGTAGAAGTGCATAACGTCTAAAGCGCGTCGGCTTCGTTGTTGTTCATAAACTTCCTGAAGCCACCTACTTGCTAGGTCTTGCACTCTGTAAAGCAAGTCGTTAACTCGTTAACACCGGGCATTTACTCATTTGTGCCATATCTACCTAAAAGTGCAAGTGCTTGTAGTGTAATTATGCCTCATGTTTTCCTGAGCTCGCCTGTCATGTTTGGAATTTCACTCGCACGAGTAGAAGAATTTGTGCCGTGACCAACGTTTCCACGGCAGGGTTACACTGCCTCAGCATCTTTCATCCGCCTTTAGAAACCAGCGTTACGGCTGAGCTTGTGGTGCAGGCGTAGCAGCCAAGGTCAGTGGAAGTACAGATGGCGTACGGAAGTGGGAGTCTCAAAGGAACTGAGAGGAGCTCAGACTTAGTGCGCACGAGTGGGCTGCGTGTCTAATTTCGGATGACTGAATTTCGCTAGCCCGATTGGCCCGTGCGTAAGTGTCTCGAACAGGTGCGTTTGTCACCGGAAAAGTTTGCGGATTCGCCCTAGAAACCACCGTCCACACGGACCGTGCATGAGGTGCTCCAACGAGACGCGAAGTACACTCCCCATCATCTGCGTGCACGCGCTCAACTTAAGAGAAGCTTCCCTTACGGTCACTTTTCATTTATCGTCACGCGAGACTAGCGACTTTCGATCGCACTTTTCATCTTTTTCTTAAAGAAAGGTACGCTAACAGCGCAGTTTTCCTCCGTCCTACTGACAGCCCCGTATTTAAAAAATAACTAACTGCGTGGTTAAAAAATGGAACGAGAAACAGGAAAGCATGAACAATGACCGAAAAACAGGATTGTCGACTAGTGTAATGTTTATAAGGATTGCAGGCACTACATAAAGTGAAAAAAAAAGTTGAAAAGAAAGAAAAACATATAAAATAGGAGACGCGGGCATAGACAAAAAGTACACACAGGAGGTGGCACATCGCCGTATAAAAAGCGTAGGCTGACGGAGTTTGAAGCACCTCGCTGCCTTCCCGTGCCGGGGAACAAGGACATTGCTTTTGCATCAGCAAGGCACACAGTATTGCGTAATATAATTCGGAACAATAGGCGTATTTTCATGTAAGCTTTCCTTGCGCCTAAATCTACTGTATGCTTTCCATATAACAAGGGTACCCAGTACGCGTGACGAACGTTTTCAAAAGTCTCAGCAGCGACAAGTGCCGGCATATACCTGCGTCTTTCGGGCCAGCAGACGAGCGCCGTAACCACTTAGCCACCGCGGCGGCTGAAAGGAGCGCAATGTTAAGCCCCGGCTGAGTGTGAATGCTAATGCTACATACTCTGTGTTAACCATATAAAAATTCTACACCTATTACATGTATCTTTTTGTGATTCGTGATATAGAAATTATGTATTTGAATATTTTCTAAGATATAATCTCATCTAGGCCTATAAACACCAAAAATAGAAAGCAAGTGTGTGCGACATCTAATATCGGCATATGAAGAACAACTTATCCATCTCAAAACGCATATCAAGAACAAAGCCATAATTGCAGTGCAATCAATCCTTAAATAGCAGTGCTACCTTGAACCCAGAAGGACCTGTAAGTGAACACATAATGAAAGAATAGAAGCTGGGCCTACACGTACCGAAATAGACGTCTTTTGGAATAGAACTGTGTCGAAACAAATTTATCATAGTGGAAACAAATTTGCATACTGTCCCAGCAGCGAAAGTAGTGACTTTTAGTGGCAAGTATTGCTATGAAAAATCGGCGACTGCCCAAACTATGTTTTCATTGCGGAGGCGAGTAGAGGAACTTGTAATAAGGAAAACTCGTGCGTACTCTCTAGATGCAACACACTTCAGGGGAAATGGAAACGCCCGAACTCATGGTCTGCTGTGCTCCAACTTCGCGGAGCGCTGAAAGCAGTCGATTACAGAGAATATATGGCGCCGACTCACGGTACGGGTTTCTGTAACTGCAAAGTTATGCCGCAATGGGATTCAGCGTTCACTACTGCAAGATAGGTTCCGTTGCGAGGATTAATGGTTTAGCAGAACTTCGAGGTAAATAGGAAATCGAATGGCCTGCCCAATAAACTTGGTCATTTTTCACCTAACGAGAAGCGCGTCATGCATTAATCATCCGGATAGAGCATGGTTGCCAACCACGTGTTCGTTCACACTCTAACTGTGGCGCTTGACTGCGTTTCCTACTAAGCTGCAGTGCCCGAGAAACACTGCTGGTGTGCGTATGAGTATGCAGGTTGCAGGTGCTACAATTTTAATGATGCATAACTCATTATAGGAAAGTAAGCCGTTTTGAAACACTCCTGCAATGTTTTCAAAGCTGTTATAGCCGCAGTCTAAATGGGGTTCAGTCTGTTAAACATCTCGTTAGGGCATGATCTTTGTAATTAGGCCCCTAACTGAGCGCTGTGCGGTTGACAGTCGATTGCAGATTAGCACGCAGTGTTTTACCTGATTTACTTGCACAAAATTGGACATTATACGAACAGTGATTGAACAGAGTGTCTCTGAGTGCGACGCAGCCAGAAACCGCGCACGATAACAAATGACGTTTCATATTACTGTATTTGAGAAAACTACTCTCGTAGCTCTGTCAGCATTGTGAGTTAAGTACGAACCAAAGACACGTGAGTGTTCCGAAGCCCAGCGTGTGCAAATGCACAGACGCTCGTGAAGTAACTTCTGGCCCCTGCAATACGAATCAAACTTGCATACGATGATAGCAAAAGAGTGCGGCCTGTGCCTTTTGGAAAATTGACCCACAAATTACAGATACACAGCTTTTAATTTGCAAACCATTTGAAGAAATGGCAGCGCACTTTGACCGACACGCATACACTGCGAGCTCTGAAAGCCCATTTATGCTGCTCACGTGATGTCCAAGCGGAAATCCTATTTTCATTTATAAGTTTACTTATGCATGCGGTTCAAATTAGAGTATCACGGGGTTCGCTGTTCGGATTTAACGATGAAAGAAGCGGTGAAGCCCAGTATACAGCCGCAACACCAAGCTTGGACATGTTGCTATGATGAAGAGAATAGCTAATAAGGATGGCCTATAAATCCCATTTGGTTCTCCAGCCGTCACTTAACAGCGTGACCTTGTCCATATTTCCACTGTGACGTCATTCCTCGAGTGACGCAATTCCAGAGAGTGAGCCCTCAAAAAATGACGCAACTTTCGCGCCTCAAAAGCGCCGACATTGTGTAGCTCGTGCTCCGAAAAATAACAAAAATGAAGAAATCTTAACAAAATATGTGAATTAGAGAACAAAATGCTTCATAACAGAGGTGTCACACAGAGCTGCCATGAAGCACTGATAATCCCGCATATATTGAAGACAGGAAGATAGATCGTCTCTACTAATGTTTTCAAGCGCAACCAATATAAAAATTTTAGCTTTAAAAAGGCCGTTGTCACAATACTTTTTAAGCTTTCGTATAGAGTGAAAAAAGAAATGTTTCAGAGAACGTGACAGAAATAACTGCGTGTAAAAGCCCGGACTCTCCCAAGGCTGAGTAAGCAAGGCTTTTTCAGTGAAGAAACACCGCAACGCTTGTTCTGTTTCGCTAAATCTTCACATGAAAGGTTCCCAGCAGGAGTGCGTGGGCAGTGTTGGGCAACGCAGAATTTGTGGTACTCTTGCAAGGCCACTACATCCGCCCAAGAAGCGAAAGTGGCAAATATAGACACTCCAGAAAATCCGTCTCCCTCTAGCCGTTTGACGGCTTGAGAAGGAGAACCAGTGGAAATTTGTTTCCCGAAAAACGCTAAGTGGAGGAGAGAGCCCGTATTTCAAAGATTTCACCATGTCAAATATAGCGCAATACTGTTACCAAACAAAATCTTTTTCGCCGGCTACGGCGGAAGAAAGCCCTCAATCAGAAAGCATGGAACCTTTTTCCGCTCAGTTCATTCGTGGATGGCGTTGCCCGTGCCTAACAGTTGACGCAAAACGCCTACACGCGAAAAGAGAGGGAATGGGCGGCCACTGTAGGCGGTAAGGGACATCACGAGCTCTTTTGCCCGCATTTGTTGACCGCCGGCCACAATTAAGCGCACGACAGGAGTGTGGGAGGATTTTCTAGAGGGAATTTTGAAATGTCACGCTGCGCCAGCGCGCTTTTGCGCCGACACTAGGGGTCTTTCATCCCCATTCACCCACTCACCCCACGTCTTAATGATGCACCTAAACCTGTTTCATAGCAAAAAAACTGTCTCCTTTCGACGTTGTCCTTCTCGAGCTCTTTTTAGAAGAATGGGTACGATCAGATGAAACCTTGGCATATGTTATTGTTTGTTTTTTTAGTACTCGCTGCATTCAAAGGAGTGGAATTGAAACAAAAATGAGCCGTATACTTGAGGCCGCATGCCCTTAAGCGCATAAAAAAAAAAAAAAAACAAATGACACCTTATACTCTACATGTACGTTGCTTAGGGAAATTTTGAAGCCCCAGTTTTAAGCTCCGATAGCCCATGACTACAGCGCAATGAACGGGACAATAAGAAGGACACAGGCAGAGACACAACACAGCGCTGTGTCCTTCTTCTGTGTCCTTCTTCTTGTCCCGTTCGTTGCGCTGTAGTCATGGAAGATCGGAACCAACTCGCCCAGCAACTTACCTTGTCAAGCTCCGATAGGCTTGCTTTATACGCGAGGCCGTGTGGGACGGCGTGGCATGCGGGAATATAAAGGGCGATGTGCTGCTTCCTCAAATCATGAGAGAGTTGCTTTTCCTGGTTTTTATTTCAGCGCTGAATTTTCCACCAAAGGTTGTCTGTCCCCCAACGGTGTCAGCAGCCTCACGTAACCGATGCCACGGTAGTTCCACGACGTATGCACGCCAGGATTTCTCACTGTTCTCTATTGGATCACGCTGAAATTGAGCCAAATTCCTAGGCCTAAATAATTTTTCAGAGTCTAATTATTATTGCGGAGTTAATTATCGTTTAAGCGCACGTCACACTGGCACTCAGCAGTCGCACTGTGATTCTAAGCCGTTTATTATTGAACCACCTGTGTTGTGGATTCAGACTGCATACACTGCATTTTTCAGTAAAAGGTAATAAGAGTTGCAAGTTTGCCAACGTCTTGGTTGGGCACTAATTTGAATAGCCCACGAAGGCCTGCCTCTTGCCGACCCACACATTTGCATCTATTAATGTGAAAGCATGAGATGACTGATGGTCATGAAAACCAGGCTTCGCTCAAAAAGTGACGGCGTTAGAAAACTCGCACTTGGTCGAGGCGGTACGACATGATCAAATGCAGAAAAATTCGAAACTTTAACTAGTAATATTAAGTGCGAGTGCTTACAACTGCGCCAACTACACAGGAACAAAAAAAGAATTAGATTCGGGAATAGAATTAAAATACAACTTGAATATATTAGCGAAATAGAACTTAAATGTAATTGGAATGAAATTGAGAAAAAGTTAAATAGGATTGCAATCCTTTCACATTTTTCGTACATAATTCCCTTAAATGCGACGGGTAATTATTTTTTGTGAAGTATTAAACTGACTTAACGAAATTTTAAAAATTAAGCAAAATGAACAGGCATGTAGCTCTCATCGATAAGTGTACAAAGAAACTATTTGACACCACGTCTCTAAGAAGTAACATTTGGCAAAGAGTTGCGGGAAGAAACCTCTCTGCTAGAAAAGCAGCAAGCTAGATAGGAACTTCAGTGTGCGTGTTTCTTTTATAAAGTTGCGCGACGCTGTTCTATTTCGGTTCTAGCGAAGCGTTAAACAAGCTGCAACCAACTGAGCTCGAAGAGACAGGACACCATATGCGTAAAATCAGCCCTCCTTTTCATGAATATTTCTCAGCAAATATGTGTCAGGAACTGCACTTCAAACGACGGCCAGACGATGAAATGTATGGTCTATAGATTTCACAGTACTGCAGCAATGAATTTATCACATCGCATTCTCTGTATGACGTATACCCTCCACGCTGGATCAAGAGCTATGGAATTTTGTTGCTGAAGAACAAATTGTCACACCGCATTCTCACTGCGGTGGCCACTTCTCGATCGAAGTGGAATGAAAAAACGTTCGATAATCGTCTCATGTCAATGCGATTTAAAAAAAAAACGAGTTGGTCTAAATTACTTCGGGTTGTTCCTCTATGGTGCCATTTTCTCTCTGCCTCCATTCGTCCCCGCCTGAATTGCTTCCCCTCGTCGTGGCCGAGATGTCTGCCGCGAGATTGCAACAGCTGCTGCGTCTTAACACTTCTAGTAAATCATATGCATTTTGTATTTTAGCATGCCACGAAGCCGAATAGTGACATCTGATTTCTAACATTGTTGGTTATCGGTCAGAAGATTTTCTAACTCGTACTTCCCTTCGTGTAGTGTTTGGGCCATCGCTGTGATATATGACGCCCATGGCCACTCTGTTTCCTGTTATGAAAACAATACTTGCTGCTCTCTTGAAGAATTTCTTGAAGGACACGCAATTAAGTGCTGAGTGGAGCGTGCGAAATCAGCGCCCAGTATACTGTTTCGGGATAATGATGCAAATATTTTGTGCCTCAGGCAAGTACCAGCGCGACGCCACTGTGCCTGAACAGTTGACAGCTTTTCCTTATTCTTAGGGTGTATTTATAAGTGGTTATTGCGAGTACTTGTTTCATGACGTCAAATTGCCAAGATTTCCGAATCTGCTTCTTTTAGGACAGTTTTTTTATGTCGGAAAGGAGAGCAAGAACTTGACCACCAGACAGATATTTTATCTCTTTTTTTTGTCTGTGTCTTTTATGCCTTAGTCACATATTCAGTAGGCCTTACTGGAGCAGCAACCAGTGAAGAACACTGTCAAGGAGTACTTGGGAATATACAGACACTCTTCATAGTACCGCTGGACTCTATCCGGCAGTGCCTCTACACGGCCGGCACATGAGCACATCCTTGGACGCCATCGGCCACCCCACCGCCAACTTCTTCACAGACCACGCTCAAGAGATGTTCTGACTTCGAAAGAGGGTCAAAGAGTACCCGCGCAAAGACAAAGCGTATGCTGACCGACGAAGAGCAGCCCAAGTACCGAAGTACCAAGTTGGAGAGTATGTGCGTATGTGAAGCCAATTCCTGGTCCGAAAGGCAGACCCAGTTTTGAAACTCCACTGAAGATTCTCAAGCGCATAGGACGTTGGTCTTTTTTCCTGTCAGACGGTTGAACTTCGACTGCCTCACAGTTGACTGCAGTTACAGAAGAAACATCGTCACAACATGCGGTACTATGGGATGATAACGGCTGCCAAACTGAACTTTTGCATGAATCACAAGCCTCTTGGCTGCCGAGTCCACGGCCATCTGGCAGGACCACAGTGACTTCAGAGCTACCTCCGTCAATACGATCAGGTCTGTTAAAGCCACAGAGTCTACTACACGCAAGCTTTGCTTCAGATGGTGGCGATGGCAATGCTGGTGGGGATAGTGACAGTGCTCTCGTTGTTGCCACTGAACCTGCTGGTGAGCCACCACCGCTTCGTCGGTCTACAAGAGACCAAAGACCACCTGAAGATTTCGGTACTATGTGTCTTAACATGGACATTGACTGGTTTTGTAAATATTTGTTAGATATGTATATATTTAGGGAGGAATACACTAAGTGACGAAGGTCTACACTAAGTATCCTTAGCTATGTGCGTAACTAACGAAGCCTATTGACTTTAGGTATAGTATATTCGAGTGCACGCTTGAATGAGACTTGCTAGGCATGGGTTGACGTGTGTGACATTTCTTTCCTAGGTCACACTGCTGCCAGCTCAACAGGCTGCAGCCGAAATTCTGCCTTTCTTGACTTCCATCCCAGCGTTAAAATCATTTCGGTCTGCATCGAGGACATGCGAGCGAAAGAAGCCACGAAGTAGAATTACACGAAAAGCTCTCCTGTCCATGTTAATTGTTAGATTTTGTGATAACCTAAACATCAGTTTGTGATTTAGTTATTGGACGACAGCAGCAAGCAAAAAGTAGCTGACTCGTCATAACTCAGGTACCCAATGGTTTCTTGTGCACTCGACTATCGAAGCAAAAATAAAACCGAACTGCTGAAAAAAAAAACGTACGAATGAGCCAAGAAAGGCTTTCTGATGCTCTTGATAGAGAAGGAAAGGCGCACATAGAAATGTAAACTAAAGAAAATGATAAAAGGGCACTAACAAAATATCATTTGCTTAATTGTCTAGTGGGTCATTTTCTGTAGCACCGAATATTGTTCCTGGGCATAGGAGACATATTGTCCGGGCATTGTAGAGATAAAGAATAAATTTAAAAAAAAACCTTGTGTCTGTCATTTCCATAAGCGTTTTCTTGTTCCACTGCACAACAACCAGCCAATGAAAGGAGGTCGCGGAGGAGTGGTTGGCTTTTGTGCTATGGCTTATACGAGCGGCAGCCTGATGCCATTCAGCCAGCCACGAAAAAGGCGGATGTTTGATACAAACCCACCCCTTAACTTTAGAGCTTTGAACACCCACACGTTTTAATTAGTAATGGGGATTGAACATCTAGTGGAAACAACAGGGAACTCCGTTCTCCTCATTTAGTGGAGAACAATATGTAAGTTAAAAAAAGTAAAAGTGAGCGCGCGGAGACACGAAGCAGGAATAATTTCCCTGACGTGCATACGCAGTACATCCTTTGAATTGAAGCTTCAGATGTGATTACCGGAACAATGGTAGAAAAAGAAAGACATCCATAGTATATATAGCTACAGAAGAAAAGGGCAAACCATTCTGTATAATATGCTATAACGCCCACACCTTGAGGCACAGAGTGTAGTACAACCAGCAAAGCTGGCACCCAAGTAGCTGCTTCTTAAAGAAGATAGAAAACAAAATTATACATGAAAAAATTAAAAGAGCTTTCCAGAAAGCAAAGAAAGAGAAGGCTTACTGACTTGTGCAAGCTATGTGCTTGTGCCGAGTACACTGCTTTCGAGATCGTTTAACATCGATTAGCGTCGCCGCTTCGAAAGCACGATGAAGTGCACATCTGGGCTGCTCGCGTGGAGAAGACGAGAACAGATTATCGATTATTGCCCAGCTCGCTTTCTTCAATCACACAATACCACGCAAGAAGCGCCTATACTGCGTGCTTTCGGAGCAGCGCAGTATAAAACTTTAAATAGTGAAACTTGCGTGCGAGCCCGAAAATACAAATCTACAACGAGCAGTAAGTTGAAAGCGCTAAAACAACAAAGCAGGACAGAGAGGGCCATTGTTTATAAAAACGGTGTTAGGGATGAGAAGAGGACCTTAGGGAAGCCAGTGTCCCTTGTTCACGGTCTTTGAAGTGAGAAGCGCTGTGTCCCCAGGCCGGTCGGTGCTCCTTGCTGGAAGCACGGTGGTCCGATAACGACATCTGCGCCTGACAGTGGTCGGCATGTAAGAACAGCTTGTTTTGGCGTCCTCAACTGTCTGTGGTGTTTTTACTTGTATATATCACCCGCTCTTGGTATATCGTCCTTATAAGACGACGCATATTTTTCTCTCATATGTTGGTAGCCATCGTTTCACTTCGTTGGATCCCGAGCCAACTCTCGCCGCACGCTGCTTTCATATTGTGCAGACAACAGCATTCTGGATGCCTGCGGGGTGCGGAGAAGCTGCGTACAGTGGACAGTGCAAATGTGATTCTGCAGAATGCGTTGTAGTTCAGTGGGGCTTTATGACTCAGGCGCTAAGTGTCACACTCTCTCCAAGCTTGTTTTATTGTTTTTTTTTTCCCAGAGCGCAAGGAAGCTTAACGTGAATAAGTATGTTACATGCCACTGAGAGCTCTAAGATTTATACTATCTTCGCCTTCTTCTTTATCGCTACGGGGCTAATGAAAATCCATCATTACGGCCATATCTCAGTTTCTTAGTCATCCCGTTTTTTTGTGAGCGTATTAAGCTATGTTATTTTGCTTTATTATTTACCTTATATACTTGGCTTGAGACTTTTCTTTGAATCATTTGCTAAAGCAGGCAGCTCTTGTAAAACAGGCTCATCAACTTCATTTTCAAATTTCACCCTGAACACTCCTATGCAGAGTTTATGCACGTTTTTGCTTGTAATTATGTACAGGCAGATGTAGTGTGGCGTGCTATTCTCGATCATGCTTAGAGCTTCTTTAGAGAGCGCGTGGAAATTGCGTTAGTTCAAAAGCCCATATCACAAAAGCTGCTCTGGAATAACGAGGCGCATCGGGATCTCGAGACTGATAATTTCTTCCTATCACCGGCATAAAACCACGCCCTAGCTAGTCTGACTGCTCCCATATTTGCATCGAAATGAAAACAAGAGGCTTATTTTCTTATAAAACCCTGCGTACTTTATCAATTCCTTAGTTCTGTCTACCACGTGCGTTTTCAACTCCTCCCCCCCACCTCCCCGCCCCCAACTGGCTTCAGTCCATTCAGGTGACAGGTAGCTCATTTCCAAGGAAAGTTTTTCACGAGTTTCTCAAGAGAATTTTATTGGACCCCATGGTTACACGATAAGGGACCACAGTCCCTCAAAAAATACAAGAGTACAGTTCGCGACTAGTGTCGCTCGATTACGGTTACTTGTAACAATATTTCATTCTGATATATGGCTAACCAAATGCCTCATACGAGCTGCTTTCTGCCTATTACATTTGAACTACCGGCAGAATGCTATGTTGACTATTCTTCGGGCGTACCAGATTCAAAGCCTAAAATATTAGTGATTCCACTGTATACTGTTGATATTTAAAAAGCGATTAGAGAGGGTTGGGAAGTATTTACGATTCACCTCTTTTCGCACAAGTTAAGGCGCCCAGTCGATTCGAACCATTTGAAATAGCGAAACTGCATTGCAGACGGTAAGGAATCACCACGAAATAAAGTAAAAGAGCCCGGCTTACATCTGAACAATAGGCACGTGGCCACCAGTGATATGCGCCCAGCACCGTCACTGGCGGAACTGGCACGCGCCGTCGGAAAGAAGCCTTTGCAAAGAGAAAGTTTTGAAATTCTGTGTCATATTTTCCATTACTCTGTCGCCAGTTTCCAGATCGCAAATGTTAATATGCGCGGATCACTGACGACATTAAAAACAGGCAGACTTCTACATTAGGGACCCCTTCTCTTTCTCGTATAGCACAAAAGAAAAGGAGGTCTTTTGAAACAGAGATCACGGATTAAAAACCATTACCTTTGCTAAAAGCTTATTTTTTTATGCCAGTGAAACTGGCACGTGGAGTTCTCTCAGCGCCGATGCCACGTTTCACAACGTTTGCTCCCGTTTTCCTGCCTTTATTTAGTTTATGACAGTAACTGGACTCGTTCATTCTCGTGCCTTGCTCACTTGGTTCATGTCGGTTTTAGAGAGAAGCATAAGAAATTACTATCATAGAGAAAATGCTAAGAGGATTGCCACTTAACTGGCTCTGTCATGCAGCAATGGAAAAACGTTATTCCCTACAGCACAGAACGCTGGCTGAGTTTAAGGAAAAAGTTGCAGAACCATTTGGTTCAAATCGCAAATTGCTTCGCTTTAGCCTCGGGGCTACAGTGGCTTTGTTCACACACGGTATAAGCAGATGACTTTGAGTATGCAAATAACGAAACACATTAAAATGGAAAGTGCATCATTACATCAGTGCGGATGAATCAGAGTTAAATTAGACGATATGGGAGTAGGCTTGCGGGAGGGAGACGTCTTGTCGAGAAAGAACTCATGATCTCCTGTGAAAAAGCCGGAAACAGCGTAACGATGACTGACTCCTTTTTCACCGCACCGGTGTTTTCAGTTCTAGTCACAATCATCCCCAGAGCCATTATCCTCACCATCATCCACGATATTAGGTTGCCGCCAAAGAAACGCGTCATTCAGTATTTCCGAGCACTAGCCGCGTGTGTCGTATCCAGCATAGATACCTTGCGCCTTCGTCATACAATGTCAACCTTCGCCGCCCTTGAATACGGTTCCCTTTTTTTGCCTCCTCGCTGTCGATATAAAAAACTACCAGATAGAAGTTTCGCAAGGCCTCTCTTGAAAAATTCTAATTGCAGCAGGGACTTCATCAGCACGCTTTTGCTGACTAATGCATGCCTCTCTCTCTTCTTTTATGAGCGGCATGAGGAGATTTTATAGATGTACTTCTCTGAAATGAGACCTTATGCGTACATGACAACAGAGTGGGCTTGCTCATCCTCATCATCGTACATCTGTCATACAAACACGCTTATGGGCTTAGATTTTGAGTTCTGTTGTGGGCGTTTGGCTTCGTCGTGGCGCTCCGCATCATGCCTCTGAACCCTGTCATCATGTATCTTCTCAACAGCTGGGATGTAGAGCAGACTGCTCTTTATTTCGGCGAGCATGCTCCTGCTCCTTCGCCTGCCGCGCAGTCCTCTGTTCCGCGTTGTTGCCGGACAACAAGACTGCGGAAAACGTGCCTCCTTGAAGGAAAGAAAAAGAGGAAGAGGGCAGTTTCAGAGAAGGCATTGCTTGGCAGAAGTAACAAAAAAAGGGGACCTAACTATTATACTAGCTTGCATCCGGACACTCGGTATACGACATTGAATGCGTACACCAATAACTTCTTGTATTGGTCGGGCGCAGATCATCCCATAAGGAAGGCACACGAGGCCGGAATATAGGGCGTCGGCAATGTGTAGGATGATTAAACCAGTTTCTCGACGCTGCCGCCAGGCAGTGCACTTGTAGGGCTTTTTGCTCATGTGTGAAAGGCCGTGATGGTCCGGAGCAAGATGAAGAAGACAAAAAGAAGGGTGTGAAATATATTCGCTAACCGCTGGAGATTCTGCTCGCCATGCCTTTTTCGCGCTGACTGTAAGGCGCCTCGACAGAAACCAGACTGCGAAGTTTTCTTTGAGACGCATAGCTGCTCACTCAAGCATACAAGCTCACTCAAGAAGAAGCACTCAAGTTCAAAGAACGGCAACTGTGGGTAGCGTAGAGGTAGCGCAGTTAGCTGGAATGTGCCGGAAGGCGGTTGGTATACTGACGCTGGTATGTTTTTTTTTTTACTTTTTCGGCTTTCTTTTGCTTTTATATTCATTTACTAAATGACACGACTGCTATTTCACATTTATAATTTTTTTAATTCTAGCTCAGCTTTTCTCTCCCAGCATGATATCGTATATACAAAACCCGTATGACACATTGAAACGTCAGATATACGTGAACACATATGGATTATGCGGGTGGATATTGCAGGGAGATTGTACGGGTGCAGTTGATAGTCAGCGCATTATGTGTCTTCTGTGTGCTTTCATTCTCGTCCGTTGTTAGCCAGCGCTGTGTTTCATAAGAATAGTCTACCAACTCGCCCAGCATCATACGTTGCACATTACACACATACATTAATTGCGTATACAATAGCTTACAAGACAAGTATGACACGTATATACGCGATTTTTCTCTGGTCATGCCCCTAAGCCTGCCTGAACTAAATTTGTTACAGCATTTGCAGTACTCAATTTAGTTGTAATGTATGCATACCACTTTAACTGCAGTACATCCTTATCTCTATTGACAACACTCACATAAACGTTCATACGCTCACCACGTTGGCATCAAAGCACCAACACAGGCCAGCTTACATCGGTTGCATCTACCACGTTGAGATCCAGGGTTGCAACTAATTAGCACAAGATAGAAAATGTCCACAATTTACTGCAATGGATCCCTAAATTCGGGTTACAATGATTGCAATGCAGCAGCGGAAAAAAGCACCTCAGATTTAATCTCTAATTTAATCGCACACACTTTGTACGTATTCAAACGCACAGTCCGTACTCAGATGTGTGCTGTTGTGCATGTACTGAACACGAAGATTTTTCTTAAAATATATTGCAGCTAGAAGTAATTTCTTTGATTCACGAAAATTTATCACTCTTCATTTCGAGAGTTACTGGCTTTTGTGTTCGTCACCGAAAGTAGTAGATATTTTCAATTATTCCTTACCACCCTCTTTGTGCAATGAAAATACTGTTGCTGCTTAGGATTATTGTTGTTGGAATGCGGCCCGGAAAGAAGTAGTTACTGAATTCTGATACGCATTCTTGCTGCCAGAAGCCGGCTGAGCAGCAAGCCTGGAAGCTTCCTAACAATATATTGCCAAACTAGTGAAGTCGGCACACCCATTTTTCAAGGAGCATTGAATACTTTGTCAAAACCTCTGTCTTATTTTTTTCTGAGATCCAAAGCGACTATGAATCGGCGCTTACACTATTCAGGCAAGCAACAGTGACCACCATCACCGCCGAGCCTCCACCAGCTTTTCCTACATTTTGTTTGCAGTGATTGCAATGCTTCAGCAGAAAGAAGCGTCTGCAGCTTCAATCTCTTAATTAAATTGCACGCCTATCATATGACCAATGACCTCGAAACGTTTCAGATACAAAGAGAAACAATGTTCATGTGCAGTAAAAAAATTTTGTTTGTCAGTAACTTCCCCATATTTTCAAGAGCACCCTTAAGGGGTTAGTGAACGAAATATGAACAACAAGGGAGCGGCGGTTCCGAAGAAACCAAGTATTGCTACTCACATATCGCAATTCGAGGCAGAGGACCAGCTTCTAGCTGAACGGTTTGTCACGCTGCTTTCACCTATTTTCATTTGGATACATAAAGCTTTACTGCAACGATCGCACCAATATTAAAAGGTTAAATAAATCTCGATCTTTCTTGCGTGAAAAAAATGGTCCGCGAAGAACCTGTCATCTCGTTGTGTTGCTCACGCAACACTTCGTAGATTCCAAGCGCCAATCCAAGGGGACACTTTTTCTTACGTCAAAGTTCATGGCCATTGCCACATTGTCCATTGACTTATAACCTGCCCCTTAAGCCCTTCAACCTACCGACCGCTCCCCCCTCATTTTTTTAGGCAACTGCTCTGATCATAACGCATAGGCAGGTACATAACAAAAAAAATCAGAAAGAGGGCGGCAGTTTGTTGCCTTCCTCGGGAGACAACAGCGTGGCCTTAGCTTCACCGATCTCGCCCAGGCGATATAGAGACGGGTGCAATGCGGCAGTTGAACATGACCCCCATGGTAGCGATATATCAAACCCACCGGCACCACGGTAATTCAGTGTTCTTGTTTCGCCATTTCGCAACTCATGGGCCTTTTGTCAGCCTCTTCGTGCGTGACTTGAGTCCTCGAACAAGCAGCTTGCACGATGTTTAGCCTCTCTTTTCGCAGGAATGATCTGTGTCTATGACACTGGCTCACAGATTATCCCCTCTTCAGCATCGCCTTGTCATCACTTTTGGATATGCACTGAGGTGTGGCACCGATGGCTCTTCTTATTCTTCCATTCATTCCAAAATGCTATGATTAAAACACAAGTTTGCCAACGCAGCAATGTAGGCAGTCGTGCTGAACCTTAGTGGACAGCTCCAAGTAGTCGGTTCGGGCCGCAGCCTGCCTCAGGCGAAACGTACAGCGACTGTTTGTTGCCTGGGCTCTAAAAGCGCGACATGTTTGTGCAAACTATATAGGCTCTGTATATATACAAAAAGACCGCCGCCATTAATGTGAGGATGCCTACTGAGGCGTTTGCCTTAATACAGGGTAGATGTATTAGGGCTTATTGCTTCTTACTTATACTTGCGCAGAGACAGAAGCGACTTAACAGACAGCGAAAATTGAAGACAGCTGAGATTACTTCTATAATTTTCTCCATGATTGTATAGTTACTACAACCCCCTTTCTCGGGTGACAGGTTCTTTGGAAGTGAAAGCAGTCTATACAAGTTTTAAAAATCATCAACATCAGCGTTATTCTGAGATGAAGCCCACACGGGGATGACGGCTGACACAGGCTTCAAAACACTGCGGACCGCAAAAGACCAATTTGTTTTTCTAATTGATTGGAGGGCACAATATATTTTTCGTATACTTGTGCGACCTTTAGAAGTGGCTCAGAGGAGAAAAAAAAATCATCCGGAACATATCAGGGCTCATGGCAGAAGTTAACACTTATCCACATTTCTCCTTATATACCATACACTACTTCCGGCACCAGGTGATCGAAATGTGCAAAATAAGGCGCTAATAAATTAATTTCATGATAACACTGATATTGTCGGACCTTGATTGTGGTTTGCTGCCAACCAAAGCATACACGGTAAGGTTTTTTTTAGATATTTTACATCTAAAAAAATTCCAAATTAACTACAATGTCGTAAAGTGTTACGAAAGACCCTAATAATGCATGCCATCTGAATCGTAGGAGCTAAATTAACGAATTAGACGCTCTCTGTGCAGAACATAACTAGTGGATCTAAAGTACACAAGTGGGCATTGATAGTTTCTTATTCGTCAAAAAAGGGATAGACAGTCGTTAGGGTTTCCGTTTTGTGCATGCATAGCAGTTGTGCTTTGTTATCAAGTGCTTTTACAGGCCTCTCAGTGGTTGTTGCAACAAAATACAGCCTAATATCAAAATGCGGCGCTACTTTAAAGCACAAAATATATATGGCAGATATTAGGCCAATTAGAAATGGACGTCTGCAGAAAAATATCAAAGAAATAGCTGCCTAAATTGTTACAATGGCTTTTTTATGTATGAATGTTGTTTTTATATCGCGTCTGGTGTGTTTTACTCACACATGTCCAACATTGTCGGACAAATATTTTGAAAATTGGAAAATTGTAAGTTACTGGTATGGAAAGATTGAAGGTAACAATCCATTCTTCTGATATGGAGCAAAATAGTTCTTTTAAAGTATTTCCATCGATCGCGTTGAACAGTTAAGAATCCCATAGAAAACCAAAGGGGAACGCTTTTGACGATAGCAATAACGCTATTAGAAAAAAAAAATGAAAACTGCCGTCGGATTATCTGCTGTTATATTGATTGCTATAGTGAAATCTTACATTATCTGAAAAAAGTGCGTTCATAAATGACTTCTCGCTCTGAAATGCTTTTGTCTGGGATGCTTTTGAACTTGGGTTTTGTGGCATTTATTTTTCCTTCGATTTCTGGGAGGCGCAGTGCTCCCTTCGCGTCTCACCTTCTTATCACGTCATGGCCCGGCACTTATGCAATCGCGTCTCGAAGCTGTTACGTTTCGATCCTAGAAGCAGGATTTCGTTTGTCTTCCCGTCGCCGTCCCGTCGATGGTCGTAGACGACGATGAGTGGCTGCACAAAAAGGCAGCTCTTCGCCCGTCTGAAGTATATATCTAAGGAAGCTTATTTGAACCAATGCCATCACTCACCCGACGTGACGGATAAGCGAGAGATTGCGCTGCCCCCATACCGCTAGGGACTACAATCGATCCCAGTGTTTCTCCATCCATATCTACTATCCTTCCTTTTCTCCCTTGTGTTTCTCCATCGAAATCTACGATCCTTCTTTTTCTGCCATATTTTCCAACCAAAAAGAGAGAGCTTTCAAATTCATAATCTTTACAAGTTGGCAAACACAAATATAAGAAAATGCGAGTAAACAGTCAGAGGTAATTTCACGTTTGGTGAAATCTCTGAGTGAAGTATGGCTTTGTCTTGAGTAACTGGCGATTTTCATGACCTGGATGGGGTGCGTTAGTTTCTCCAAAATGGAGGAGTTTAGGGGGACTACCGCCAATGTCGGAATAGGCAGAATCGTGCCTGTTTCAAAATTTCCCAATATACTCACGCTTCTCAGACAATGATGGCAACATCAAATCAGCCAAACTATTTCTCTGGAGGATGTAAAAGATAGAAAAGAAATAGATAACTTCCTGGCATGTAAAAAATTTTTCCGGTGCCTATTAGTATAGATCCAGAAGCGAAATCAGAACATGAGAAAAAATTGGTATCCAATTTGTTTTCTGTCGGCAAATAAAGAGGCTAATAGAGGGCTTTTATCTGCCGAATGTTGACTGCGGGCTCTTTGGTATGGGATGTTGTAGGAATCTGAAACGCCCTAAACTTTCTTAGCCTCTCAAGGCTTCAGTACACGGTGGTTTTGGATTTCACGTGCATGAAAGTGCGGCCGCGAGCGAGGTTGGCCGAAAAACTTCTTTGACTTTTGGTCTAACAGCTAATATCAAAGTACCTGAACCAACATAGGCGAGTTCAGAGGATAAATATACTGCCTTTTGTGAAATTGGTTAGAGAGTTGACGCCAGCAGCAACTTCGATGCAAGACTCAGGAGAGAACTTGCATCGAATTGTTTCTTTCTGAAGTGGCAAAAAAATACAATCGTGAAGCCAAGCATTTATAACAGGTCATTGTTACTTGGCATCTCTGAAAGTACGAAGTGCTGACGCCCAATGACGCCCAAAAGAATGAAAATAATTGAAGAGCTAAGCAGTCCTGACCGCCAGGAATGTTTCGCGCCTGCGCTTCCAAACTGTTGGGACTCTCCAGCAAGAATGAGCGCAAGTAATTTTCGTGCCTCTCTATTAGAACAAAAATCAGAGCTGCCGACGGAGGTGGTCGGGTTGCCTTCGCTGTCACGGCCGGCTGCGCCTGTGAAAAACGATAATGACTACACACCATGCCACGTTTTCCTGAAGCCCGGCGATTCCCTCAGCAGTTGCGTAGAGTGCTGTTGAAGCTGTGATTGTAGTCAGTCGAATCAGGCCGCGGAGATCCCATAGCCTCTTAGCCGATTCGTTGTCTGGTGTAAATTTTCCCCATTCGCCAAAGTGCTGTCGCCTGTGCGTTGATAGTATCGATGATGCGTGGATGCGGAAGTTTTGCTGCTTAGGGACCCCAGCCTGTGTTTTAGGTACAGCTGTGAAAGTATAAGGCTATTCTTTCGCGCATAGGAGGATTGGTAACTTAGATCTTTTGTCGTTCGTAATATCACTCAGTTGGAAACAAATATAGTTAAGGGTTGCATATAATGTAAAATTTATTTATTAGGGCCCCAAACGGCTGGGGGCTTTATGAGAGACTCTTCACTATGATAAAAAACACGCTGATACACCAGTAATGACAGGGAAGAATCAATCTTCCAACAAACAACAAAAAATATTTTGTCCAAGTTTTGAAGATATCACATGAACGGGTTGTAGCAAGAGCGAGAAGTTTGCTGAGCCGCAGTCCGATGAAAAGCCAGAGGCACAAGGAAAATGTCAGTGAATCTAGGACTCTAGACTTCGGTCTGCTTCTTGAATTAATTAATGAAATGAAAAAGTCTAGGCTTAGTGTCGTCCATTTATTTGTTCGCAGGTTCTGAAGGTGCGAATGTGCGCGATAGGCTTGTTAGCGTTGCGCTTAAGAATACTTGTCAGTGCATGCACATCTGTGCCACAGCTGTAGGCTCTCTGCAGTCGCCCTCTCAGGCGCGTTGACTACCAGCCACACATTCAGAAACTAGTGAAGGGGCGAACAGGTGAAAGGCACGGTCATATCTCTTATGAGAGAGAGATACGATAGTTCTCGAGAAATGCCGAAAATCTCTGGACCAAAATGTAGTGTATATACGAGGGGCGTTCACAAACTTCATTTTATCAGTACCATAAATTTGTAACAGGCGTGCACGGTAGGAATCAAAATGAGTGCGCGTCTCTAATTTTCGCGGTATGTAAAAATTCTTTTCTATAGCGCACAAGAAAAGGCTGCTTAGGCATCTAAGCAGGAATGCAGCATTCATCAGGAAAGTTGAAGCACATGCACCGATCCCTTTAGGTATTTGAAGGAACAGGTTGCCAAAAAGATACAGCAAGATGCACACAGTGCACTAGTGACCGCCGAATTTTTTTTCTCTGTTTCTTCCTTTTTTTCCTTCTTTCCTTCTGCCTCTCATTTTTCTCCCTCGGAGTTTGGGGAACTCACATCTATCGGATGAAAAGCAGGGTGCCAAAAATCAGGAGAAAAACGCGAGTGCAACGGTGAGCCGCATACCATTACACGCCCTCCTAAGTTGACAAGAACAATATGACTCATTCTTTCACCTGAACGGCCCTGTGAAAGATGGAGAGAATCATTCATGACGCATTACTTGCCAAACATGCTCTACTAAATATATATTCATCAATCGCCTAACTACCGCAGCTTACTACAAATTGGAGATAGAAAACACAGCCGGCTTCAACTTTGAATACAGCTTGGTAGTAAGGCAAGAATGAACAACGCATCAACTAGATTCATAAGCCTACTTCTCGTGCAATCTTGATCATTAAAAACACGCACTTACGTATTCAGTATCTTAGTTGCACTGAAGTTCGCGGTGCTGTATTTTGTTCGACGCATCCGGTCGCGTTATTGGAATGCCCATTAC
Source organism: Amblyomma mixtum (assembly GCF_055824585.1). Taxonomy (NCBI): domain Eukaryota; kingdom Metazoa; phylum Arthropoda; class Arachnida; order Ixodida; family Ixodidae; genus Amblyomma; species Amblyomma mixtum. The sequence goes on along the minus strand of NC_143012.1, from coordinate 258,536,012 downwards.
GTTCTCTCTTAGGCCCTCCGCACAACCGCACAGAAAGGGGTCAGTCAACCCAGCGGGAGAAGGGAGGCGCCGAATGGCGGGGGATTACAGGAGACGTCAAACTCCCCTCATGGACGGAGTCGTTAGGTGGCATCCTGTGTGCACGTGTGTACGGCGAGGCTGACCCGCGTCACAGTGCGCGGCTTTTTGTGCCATGTCTGCAGCTGCATGCTTTGACATATTGTCACGCTAGCTGCAGGCATGAGGAGCGACGATGAGAAACAGATGAGTTGAAATGGCATTCCCTGAACTTGGGGCAACCGGACGTTGGGAAAGCGAGTGTTCGCGAAGCTCGCAGCAGGAAAGCGTAATTCTCAAATCGTGATGGTGGAAAGTGTGCATATGTGTACGGTGTCACGATGAGCTACCTTCTTTCCCCAATCATTGATTGGTTGTGTTTTACTTTCCCCAATAAGTTATTGGGTGGATGTTTGTATAACACCTGATTGGTTATTCCTCCCACCGAGGGCGAGGACATAGGATTCAAAACCCGCTGCTTTGGCAGGACCAAGGGCTGGTTTCGTCACGTAGAAGTACGAGCCAGTCAAATGTAAATATGTTTTCTCCTTGCTTGTATCTTCCTTTGTGCTTTTAATCGTTATAAAAAGTTAACCTCTCCAGAAGTGTCCTCTTGCAATGTGATTGAGCAAAACGAATCTGCAAGACGTCTAGCATCCTACAATTATCATCTTCAACCCAATTCCCCTCTACGAGATCTTAAGAGAGGATTTCAACTGGCGCAGCCGTGTGAGGGGACTTTTTGAACTGGCGCAGCCGACAGGATTTGCTACGTCTTGCTGCTCGAGGTATCTGACGGAGAGGCGGAAGATCAAGTCGGTGGACAAGCTGCAGAGCGGTACGTCCTAAAGGAGGAACGTCAGCGTCACAGAGTGACGTTGGAAGCTTCGAAGACTGCTGGTCAATGTCAACGGGACGTAGGAGGCTCAAGTCAGCGAGGAGCTGAAGGAGCCAGGGGACCGACGTGTCGTGGAGGTGCCAAGTCCGTGAGCTGCGGAAGGAACCAGGCGTCCGCATTGAGGTTCAAGAGAAGAACGAGGCGACCAGCGAGTTAAACGAGGCAGGAGGTTCAAGTCAGCGAGCTGCTGTGAGAGCCGAGGCTCAACTCATCCGCGTCGAGGAGCCCGCTGTCGTCACTCAGCGCGACGAGATCACCGCGACAGAGGAGAGCAACTAATGACAAGGTAGGTGACCTTTTTGCTTTCTCCGGATTCACCATGTCGGTGTAGTGTTTTCGTGCTATAAATGATAGCAAGGAAAAAGGAGATGGCTGCCGTGCGGTACGATCGGGAGGGCATGATGCGATGTTTCGAGACTGAGCAGAAGGCAGAACAACTGCTTGAAATTGGCAAGTTGAAACTTGAAATTGAGCGAGAAAAGATAAAACTTGCACAGATGCAATCTATATTCAACTAGGGAACGAAATCTGATAGAGGGATGTTATTTGCAGCAGTTCAATGTTTTGACTGCATGGAATTTGGGCATCTAATGATTGACTGCCCGAAATCGAAGCAAGAACAGCATGTTCCCGTATTGAGAATGACCTGTGGGCCAATGGCTATAGGTGTGAAAGCTGCAGCGGTTAGGCAGCAGGGCCCAACCGTGTGTGCCGTGCCAGGAGAGATGGCTGAGGGCATAGGGGCGTTAGTCACGCCTTTGAAGCGCTGCTAGTCAGAGCAAGCTGAGATACACGAGACCCAGGAGGCACATGAGTATTTTGTTTGTGAACAGGAGTTCAGCATTGGGCCTGAACAGGTTGGCGCAAACTCTGGGGAAGCTGTAACGCTCGACGAAGAGGTAGAGCAGGCGCGGATAAAGGGAACACCTGTTGCAGGTGATGGTAAACTAGCTCTCAAAGATGAGGGGGTTAGCCAGCCGGTGTTCACAATACTGCCCGAAGGCGTAGGCAAGTTGATATCATCTGAAACGCTCTCGCTGCTAGAGCAGCCAGAAAGAGAGCGGCTACATGAAGACAAGGAAGCTGATTTTGAAGAGAATTTCAAAACTCCCAACGAACCTGTTCGAGACAAACCCGAGGCGCCGGTAGAACTTGAGGCAAATTCGGTAGCTGCAAAAGTTTCTGCAGCAGATTGTGAGCTAGCAACGAGCGATGAGGCTGCATTTGATGCCGAGGAAGGAAGGAAGGAATGCGTGGTTGATCGCTTCAGTGGGTTTCGAAGTTGATAGGGAACTGCAGGATTGGAATAATGCACCCATCTCTTTATGTTTTGACATGAAGCAACATGCTTCGTTATCAGCAGTGCGGAAGCGAGCAGTGCGGAAGCGAGAAAAGAATGAACGAGGGCATGCTTTTCTTTGAAGAGAACATCGGCGAGCAGCTTACAAAGGGCTAGCGCTATGCAGGGCGGCACGCGAGGTAGCTGATGACCGGCGTAACCCTAATCTGAATTCCAAAGAGCGATCACAAACGCGATGGCAGCAGTTTTCGTAGAGCTCATGGAGAAGGTGACCTCTGTCGATTTTGTGGAAAGCGACATGATCTATCTGATAGCGGCGGCAGCCTTTGCAACCGGCGCTCTGCCGGATAATTGTAAGTTTTGGTCCATTCTTGTGGACGAAGCTCAACAGAAACTTGATGTTCTGTTTCGAGATGTAGGCGGATAGATGTAATTTCTGCCCGTTTGGGGCACCGATCTGACATGGTGAATTCTGGAATGTGCAGATTGGTTTCCGACCTTGTGTGTGCGGGTTGAAATGACCGCTGTGTGCGCGCGTTTGTGCGTGCTGGTTTACTGACCGGACAGCCGACGTACGTGTGTGTGCGTCCGTATGTACTTTTGTTGTTGGACACCGTGGCTGGACTTTAATGTCCCACTGACAGCAAGTGTCCGTGTGACATTCTTGGTTGGGAGGAGTGAAGTTCGCGGTGCTGTATTTTGTTCGACGCATCCGGTCGCGTTATTGGAATGCCCATTACGTTCACTCTTGGGCCCTCAGCACAACCGCACAGAAAGGGGTCAGTCAACCCAGCGGGAGAAGGGAGGCGCCGAATGGCGGGGGATTACAGGAGACGTCAAACTCCCCTCATGGACGGAGTCGTTAGGTGGCATCCTGTGTGCACGTGTGTACGGCGAGGCTGACCCGCGTCACAGTGCGCGGCTTTTTATGCCATGTCTGCAGCGGCATGCTTTGACATATTGTCACGCTAGCTGCAGGCGTGAGGAGCGACGATGAGAAACAGAGGAGTTGAAATGGCTTTCCCTAAACTTGGGGCAACCGGACGTTGGGAAAGCGAGTGTTCGCGAAGCTCGCAGCAGGAAAGCGTAATTCTCAAATCGTGATGGTGGAAAGTGTGCATATGTGTACGGCGTCGCGATGAGCTACCTTCTTTCCCCAATCATTGGTTGGTTGTGCTTTCCTTTCCCCAATAAGTTATTGGGTGGATGTTTGTATAGTACCTGATTGGTTATTCCTCCCACCGAGGGCGGGGACATAAGATTTAAAACCCGCTGCTTCGGCAGGACCGAGGGCTGGTTTCGTCACGTAGAAGTACGAGCCAGTCAAATGTAAATATGTTTTCTTCTTGCTTGTATCTTCCTTTGTGCTTTTAATCGTTATAAAAAGTTGACCTATCCAGAAGTGTCCCCTTGCAATGCGATTGAGCAAAACGAATCTGCAAGACGTCAAGCATCCTACAATTATCATCTTCAACCCAATTCCCCTCTACGAGATCTTAAGAGAGGATTTCAACTGCCGCAGCCGTGTGAGGGGACATTTTTAACTGTTGCTTCCCGACGCCAAATTTTGACAGATATCGTAGTTATTCTTGCGACTGCTTGCTGACGCTCAAAGGCGTTATACCCCGTTGTCAACATATCTTTTCCGCCACACAGACTGAACATTCACATTATACTGAATTCAAAGAGTCATTACGGGGGACAAATATTGGACACAACACGTTACTTTCTTCCCTGCTGCGCCTCACACGTCTCATCAAGCAGGAGCGCGGCGTCAGGACTTGACGCTCAAAAGAACTAACAGATAACAGAAGCACTTTATAGGCTCATCTCCATCGTTCCTTTCACCCCCACGTGGCATGCAACTGAGCATGTTCTAATGATTCAAATGGCAAATGGCATCGCCTGCAACTCTTCGTCGAGGAGCAATCATTTGTGGAAGGCATTCCGACCTTCCCATACTTCGTATGAAGCTTTGTCTAAGCTGTATTTAATGCAGGAAAGACGATGAGTCCAAAAACCCTCGGCGGTGGTCATTAGGCTTTCTTGTAATTCTCTTTGCGCTTGGAACGCTATACTGGAGATTGCAGCTTTGTAGTCAGCTAAAGCCGGATATGCTGTCATTATCCTAATGGGCCTTTGTCGCTTAGTGCCGAGTTCAACGGCCTTCTTAGCTCTTGGCAAAAGAGAAAATATTGCGGCGAACCATAGAGAACACGAACAATGGGCAGTTCACTGTAGATGTAAAACAAGACGCAAATAAAAAAGGAATACTTTTTCTTCCAACCTTTCGCCATTATTTTTGAGACGTGCAGGAGAGTTTTTCTTCCGAGTGTCAGATTGAGCAACTATTACTATGAAAAGGCAAATATCACAATTACAGAAGTACATATTGCCGTTAATAAAGGGTTATACTGTGACATTTACGTATTCAAATGCACTATTTACCCTGTGGTGGTTATCTTTGCTCCGTCTAACATGGTAAACAAAAGGTTGCACAACGTCGACGAATTCAGTACTCACGACATTTGTGTTTTTTTTTATTTGGCTGCATTTTCGTCTGCTTTGACTGCCTCTACATGGATCTAAATGTGGTCTACGTTTGATACCTATTGAATGTGGGAGTTGGTACAGAGTTGGTGGTGAGTATGGAGCAACTCCTTTTAAGCTCCTAGAAAGGACTGACAGACGGTTTTATTGCTGTTTTTAGGAGGAACGCTTTAAATTTCTCGAATCCCGAGAGAGGCCTTGGCATTTAGGAAGAGCACAGCTTGCACCGGTAAATGAAAAGTAAGGCTGCGTATAAAATAGCGCCGCTTTATTGCAGCTGAACCAAATGCGCATATATCGGGTTGTTTTGCACCCCTTCCAAAGCGTAGATTCAGTGCGATAAAATTAAGAAGTTCGCATAGGACAAAATCCGTCGTCGCCGTCGGTGTCGTCGGCGTCGTCGACCGTGAGCGAAAAATCCACGAAAAATCACAAAAGAAGCCAAATGTATGCCAGTCACCTTAGAAATAACGTCAAGTTGGTGGAACATATTGAAAAGTCTTCAGTAGCGCGGGCTTTGTAGCTTTCAGTACGGCTATGACACGTAACATTGTAATAACGCAGTGAACTTTTGTAGAGGTCTCCACACGTTCACTATATCTTTTTTACAACTGTGCCATAATCATATACGCTATATGGAGCCGCCGCGGTGGCTCAGTGGTTATGGTGCTCGGCTGCTGACCCGAAAGACGCGGGTTCGATCCCGGCCGCTGCGGTTGAATTTCGATGGAGGCGAAATTCTAGAGGCTCGTGTACTGTGCGATGTCAGCGCACGTTAAAGAACCCCATGTGGTAGAAATTTCCGGAGCCCTTTACTAAGGCGGATCTCATAGCCTCAGTCGCTTTGGGACGTTAAACCCCATGAAGCCGAACCCATGCATGCTATAGGAGGACTGTCTAGACCATGGCAATAAGTTTCTCGTCAGATAGAGAAAGAACCCCATCAGTTGGCTTCATCAATTAAATAATGTTTGCCCATCTCTCCCTTTATTTCCAAGGAAATGCTAGCTGTGGCATCTCCGTAATCGGTGGTCGTTGCAGTTCCTGCAATTGCTCTGTAATTGGCGGTTTTTCAGTAGAAAAAAATGATCCCGAAGTTGTAAGGCCAATAAATGTGCGGAAAATCAGCGGCCGCGTAGCAATTAACTAATGTTTTCGAGCGCTGAAATCCCACCCGGCCTTAAGTTCCTCAGAAAAAATAAGAAAAAAAATGCGTTATTGATAAGAAAAGATAAAGGAAATAATTCTTCTTAAAATTCTTCTTTAAAAAAATTCTTATTTATAAGAAAATATAAATAAGGAAAGCGTTAATGATAGCCTCGTTTTTTTTACATTTACCAGCTTTTTCAGCGAAACTTTCGGGAGAGTGTTCGTTCCGACAAAGACTATTATATCATGCTCTGTGTTGTACTGAAAATTTCGTGCCATCCTCAAGCCATGGCCTTTTTGTGAAACCCCTTTCAGACCATGTCCCGTTGTGGAGTTTAATATGTAGAGCTGAGCATCTTTCCTTTCTTTTTCTGCCTTTGACAAAATCAGGCTGCTGCACCACATCATGCCTGCAGCAGGGGGCTCTTTTTGAAGACATGGTTGTAGGGGCTCTTCAGAAAACTTAGCCTCGAGCCAAACTTGACCATTGTTCTGTCCGCTTGAACAGGATTTTAAAGAATAATGTATTGCATCATTAGGAAGCTTGTAAGCAAACTGGAGTTGAGAGGGTGCTTTGTTATTGTGTTTTAAGCCCTTTTACAGACACAACTTTGCGTTCAGTTGTTTTCTCTTTAGAGTTTCACTGCCATTTGTGGCACTGTAGGAAGAAAAATACACGCCTACGTCTAAGCATTAGAACTAGCGCTAACTGACTTGTACACGTTAGGATGCAAGTTATGTCGTTCCGCCTTCAAGCATGACCGTGGATAAAACAAACATTAAAGTTCCAGAAGAGGGCTTAGTCGAACTGGCTGGTGCATGCAGATAGAAACGACTGGACAGCGCCAACAGACGGGTCGGAAGAGAACACAGGCACATGCGCATGTGTGTGTGTTCTCCTCTCCTGATCCCTCTGTTGGCACTGTCCAGTGTTTCCATCGACAGTAAAGTTCGTTTTAATCAATGATGTAGATTTGTGTATATGGTGATGGTTGATAACGCGCGCTGTTTTATTATGAGCTCCAATGACGCAGCTACAAACGACTAACGCGCCTTTCTAATTTATACAACAAGCAGCGCACCACACAGTCGAAACTTCCTTTTTGCGTCTTGATTCCAAGGGTGTGTATAAGTTTCCTCGGCAGGGGTTTGTCCGGGACTTAGCCTTGTAAATAATTGCATGCGTGGTCTTGACTGGCTCTAAGCAGGGAAGGACCCAGTGCAGGACTGCCAAGAGACCTTTTGCCTGGCGGCCTTTGTATGTTTTATCTGCCCTTTCCGGCCCAAATTAAGGCTAAATATTGTAATGCAGCTATCTGCGTGCTCAGGAAGAAGATAAATAAGAAAAATCAGAAAATGCGGACTCCCGCCTGTATTTTATCTATCTTATTTTGCTTCATTCCGAATGTTATCAATTGGACCTGTTAGTATGAAGTGCGTAATCAGGTGGGTTCAGTGAAAAAAAAAAATACATTCCCACTAAAACATTAGAACAAATCATGTCATTGTAGATGTAGATGTGTATGCCGCACTTCTTACGTCGGTGACGTGAGCATAACACGATACGCAGTTTACAGCTCTGCTTCTGATCAGTACGCGTCTTCTGCAAGCGCTGGTTCTGCTTGGAGGTAGAATGTAAGATGCAGGGACGCCACGTTTTTTGTTTGTTTGTTTGTTTGTTTGTTTGTTTCCGGTTTTCATGCCTTGAGGGGGACCTTGTAAATTTGCATTCGAAAACAGTATCCGGCAACACTACCACGCGAAAATCTCTGTCCCTCTCGTGTGGCCGGGCTTCCTTTTCCTCACCAATTCGTTGCTCCAGAACAAACGGGGAAGAGATTTTCGCGTGGTTGACACGTGCGTCACGGAGTGTCGCAATTTGAAGTCGCGATGAGCTCCCCGCAGGGGCTGTTTTCTCAATTATGATAACTGATAGCTCAATTACTAACGGCCGGCTACAAACCTGTAAATGAGAGCGAGCACCTAGCAGTAATAGTCAAGAAACCAATTATTAGAATTTAGTTAACCACTTTACTGGTTTACATGACTCGCAAGTTTTTAGACGTCCGCCAAAAGTGGTATGATTATGCCACAAAAAGCTCCTGCTCACCTGAAAAACTAGTTTTCAAAATTAGTGGATGGCTTCCTAGAAACACATATCCTGTATGTTTGCATGCAAGCACCTTGATTTCATATAAGTTGTCCTGTTTTGTTTGTGTGATGCCCAAATTCTAATGGAGTGACGAATACAAATGCAATCACCAACAAAGCGCATAGGTCTTTTGTTTTGAGCTCCTTCGCATTATTTGTTCTTTTTAACACACTCTTGAAGCTGCTTGGCCTGTTTTCAAAAGCGGGTGTCCTGAACACTGCGTTGGCAGCTCTCAGCTGATGTCGGCAAACTACCATCGACAATGTCTTTAATGCAAGGATTTGAAGACAAACTCAGGCTCAGTTCTTCATTGCTAAGGATAGTAAGCGTGGAGGAAGATAATAACAGCCACTGGATAGTAAAAAGCGGACCAGAAACTCAGCGGAAACCAAATTTTGTAACAGCATCCGACGACTGCCATCCGGCGATTATGAAAAACTCATTTCACAGTTGTGCTATGCTTTCCAAGACAGTGAACAATTTCACCACTACAGCAGAACCGTAGATGACGGCACCATGAACACTCCGTCCTTATTTCGATAAACGAGACTTGCCAACTTGGGCAGCCACTGCTTCTTGCGCCGCCTATCTTTCACGAATGAGTTTAAAGAAGTTGGCAACAAGGAGCACTAGTTATGCACTTTCCCACTTTGAACTTGACACTGCGTAGGGCTTCGTCCTTCAAAATATGGAATACGCACAACCGTGTAACAATAGACATATATAAGACCAAGAACGGTGCTGAGCGTATCGAGGTTTGCCCGAACCTGCCTACTTTTCAGGTCATCGTTATGTGGAGATGATGGTAAGACCAAGCAGTTTAAATCTCGTGCGTGGGCATTTGGTGTGGTATGGGCGCTTTAACGGCACGTGGGCCATGAGGGCCGCCGTAGTGGAATTCTCTGGATTGCGGCAAGAATGCAGCATGACACTACTCTTTTTCTTTAATTACTTCCTATGGCTAAGTGATGTAAATAAAAAAAATTGTTGCAATGAAACTAGCTTTTTGTTTAGTTATGCCTTAGAAAATAACAGAAGTTAAAAATCTCTTGCTGCTATTCTATATTTAATGAAATGGCTTCGCATAAGTGTTCATTATCCCATTTGGATTTTATTTTTCTCCTCGCTTCCCAACCCTTAAGATCTTTAGAATAGTAGAAAGAGCTTTGTGAAGTGTCTGTTTTATTGAGGGTTTTCTTTTCAACTTTTTACGCAAATATGCCGCGCCATTACGGAAGAAGGCTGGGTTTTTTCGTCGATGTATAAGGGGAGGGGGGCGGGGGGGGTTGTTAAATTGTATCAGGAAAAGAAGAAACGACTTTAAAAATTACAAAAGTAAAATATCGGCGACGTGGAGAAACATAGCTGTTATTGAAGTGCAGTTCCAAAGCACGAACTGCCAGGCCAGACTGTTGAGACTATAGTTTCGATCCGCAGTGGGAAAAACACCGCATAGTCTGAACCGGGCTGGAGTCGCGTTTCTTGATGAGAGCAGCGTTTACCCTCGCTGGGCGTCACGAGCACTGGAGCAGCATTATGCTCATTTGCCTTAACTGTAATCTGGTTACTTCTTCGAACAACGAACGCACTTTGCTACACAGTTGGTATCGTGCTTTGCAGACATTATAGATAGAGCGAGAGCTCTACTTCATCACAATGAACTTGAACTTGAATTAATTAATTAATTAATTGGGACTTTTCAGACGAATACACAGATAGACATGACAGGACGGGCGCACTGCCCGGACGGGTGCACTGCACGTCGTCGCGTTCATCAACTTCCATATTCAGCGCGCACAGATGAGATAAGCTCAACCGCTATGAGAGCTTAGCCTGCGTCTAATATATAATATTGTCGTCAGGCGGGTCGATGACCCGGCAAAGCAAAACCATAAACCAATCAGGCTAAACGCGTGCTTTCGCATCTCTACTCGGTTAAGCTTGGTTAGAACGCTACCATTTTTTAAAATTAAACCTCATATCTAAAGAACTTTTTTTTTTTCACGAGAGCACAAGGTAAGTACGCAATTCCTTTAGGTTGCCGTAACATTTCGTTTTATAGCTCTCCTCGAGGTTAATCTAATAGAGGTCGAAACAACATTTTCTCAGAGCTGTTCTTCGTCTTGTCCTTACGAGCAATTTGTAACGGCTGATGCGTGCAAGTGCTTTACGAGACAATGCACGAAGGCGCATACCAGACAAGGGGAGGCAGGCCCACACCAGCACTACGCTGCGTGTACCTCTTACTCAACAGGCTGGTTGTTTGAAAAGAGCTTCCTCCGTGCGTCTGGCAACGTACATCGATCAAGCGTTTGTACGAGGGGCCATATTATTTAGTAGCCCAGGTGGGCACATGTGCGTACTTCTCAGATTAGACGTTGTGTTCTCTACCCGGTACTAAACATTTTCCCAGAGGACGATAACACATACGGCGCAGCGAGTCACGTTACCAGGGAACGCAGCTTCTTGATGTCGTTGCCTTGCAGCCATCACTCTTTTCCAAGCATAGACGACAGCCACGATACGAACTCTGCGTTATCATATGAAGAGCAGGACGTATGAACTCCGGTGTGTTTACAGATTGGTCCGACGCAAGAATTTATCGTTTAACTATGTTTAGCTCGCTGCTGTACACTAGGCTTAGTTGGAGATTTTTTTGTCATGTTCGAGTCTATTGCTTAAGTTTTTCTCCCTAAACTAACTGCATCGAACAGATTCGCGCTTCCAGTTTTATTCAGTATTTTCTGAGAAGCATGTAATCTAAACTCCCCCTGTACGAAAGTGACCATTTCTTAGCGAATCTAGTTCCACTTTATAAATTTGTCGTTTTGTTCTCACCTTCATTTTCGGTGCTTTAAGGTGCAATTTTTAGATATTGCCACGTTGCTCCCATTTACTCCCAGCAGCAGTAAGGACAGAGGGCAGCCCGGCTGTAAAAATGAAGTAGTCTTTACAGTTTTAACACATTAACCATTCCGATTAATGGACAGAAGCAGCCCTTCAAACGCGGGTTTTCTGCATGAATTGAGGCGACCCCACTATATCGCTAAAACCACCTATAGTAAGCAGTACGGCGGTGGCATTTGTTTTTAACTCTTTCATGTGGCGCTCATTATCTCTATTTACAACAAACATTTTCCAGCCTAAATAGTGAATCTAGCCATCCTGATAGACATTCCATTAGTTTTCCTCTCCAAAATACCAACGGTTTGTGCGAGAGCGCTATATAAAACAGTTCCAACCAAAAATCTTCTGTAAAGCCTCGGACCAACTCGGGTAAGTTCCCAGGAGCGTCGCGCAAGGTGTAGCCGACGGGGGGATGACCTTGGGGGTGACCTTGGTCCCCTCAAGGTCCCTTCTTTTCGCACCTTTCAAGCAAGGGATGCGAAAGCACCCCTTTCGCTCGTCTACGCCCTTTCACTGCGTTAAAACCCTGCCACTTTTTGTCCTACTGGTAATTACAAAATATCGCACAAAGTCGTTGGTTTCGAGGATGCACATGACGCTAGAAACTGAGAAAAACAAATTATTTTATTGCATGCAGAAAAAGGTGTCTGGACTAAAACGGTGGAGGCCATGCTATGAAGCTTCCTGGTTTGTGGAATACTATTTACCGCCGTCTCTAGTTTGAATAAAAATAGGTAGTTGTGAGTCGGGCGTACCCGTACACCTAACTAAATTGCTGCCCTGCAATGAGGACAACTGCTCAGGAGAAATTTAAGCTATGTGGCAAAACTTATACTCCAGGTGTGCAAAACTCTTGCGGACAATGCTGACACGCGGCGAAGCCACCTTACCAGGGTACCCGTGACTTCGTGGAAAACTTGGGGACGGCTGGAGCTCTGCTCGCCAAATTCTGACCAAACACAAACGTACAAAAGGTAAGAGGCAAGAGCCCGTGTTCCGGTTGTGATTTGGCCATTGACAAGCTGCTGAGAATCCGCGCATTTCGTGTTTTTCACCGACATCGCGCACTGTGAAAACACCGTTGAAAACTCGCAGGGCTTTATGCTTTTCTCGCTGCTAACACATCAAGAGAGCTAAGTTCACCTGAAACAAAATAACCACGGCTAGGTGCACCACACTCTCAGTAAACGCTGCGAGTCCGGTTTGTGGAGAACTCGGAGAAAAAGCTCTTTAAAGGAACAAATATTGAAAGAAAAGCTCCATCCGGTCGGCAGATCTCTTTTCCACTTTGCCTTGTTTTCTGTGATCCACCGAGAACTCTGAGGATAACATTTCATACCAGTGACGTTACACAGCGTGCATTGCGGGGGGCTTTAAACAGAGCACGAATACGCGGTCCTTATTTGTATTTTTCTCAGCAATGCAGTAACCTTTTCGCACAGAAAAAAAAGAACAGGATGTAAATAAAACTTTTGCTCGCACTGTATATGCTTCTTTCAGGTACCACAGTACACTTGGCAACCGTGATGACCTCAATTCCCTGGCGCGGCGGCACTTCGCAAAGGGAGCTGACGTTAATAGGAAGAAATGGCCATTCCAGTGGGTGGTGTTGTCGGCTTTGCATCCTATCTTTCCGCTCTTATATTCCCTTCACTTCTTTAAATAAAAAATTAAGTTTGAAATATAACAATTCCATACCCGCATCGATGCCCCGTTTTTTATATATTTCCTTTAGATCCCCCTTAGTTCCGCTACTTGGTTAATTAAGCTCTGTTGCGAATCGAAACCAGCTGCACGTTTCTCTAATTAGGAAGTCATCTTTGGCTTGTCTTTAAAAATAAATGGGGCAGACATGTTGCAGAATTATACCTTTCGTGCGCACTTTTTAGCGATGCTCGCTGAACGCCTTCATTTTACAGTTTGAATTGTATTGTTAAGGCATATCCTTGGCTTCCGTTCGTTTGTAGTTGCGGATAATAACTGATACATCCGTGCATTCACATTTACGGATCTTCATTTTGTTCACATCTGGCTTCAGACAGCAGTAACGAAGCTCAACCTGAAAAGGGCAGGGAAAGGGAGAGGAGACATTTTGGTGGTTGTGCTTTGGGATGCTAGCTGCCCCGCTTTCATTCGGCTCGACAAAGCGTAATGCTGGCGCTAATTGCGATTCGACAGGCTGTTTTCTTACCACCTACTTAATGGTTCAGTTTTTTCTTTTTTGCGTAGTAAACGCTGCCTGGAAGCAATTCATTACGAACTGACTGAAACTTGAGAACCCTGGTATTGTTAAGCACACTAATTATGGACGGTCATGAGATCGTTTGGGGAGTTTCTGCAAGTAATGAATGCCAGGGAAAGACGAAGCGAAAGATTGTATAGTAATTAGTCAATACAGCAAGACATTTATTCAGATTTCCTCGCGAATGGTAAGAAAAAGTGATGTCTTTCTACAGTCCTGCCTTGGCCCCTCAAGTAAGAAAGACTGTCTCCCTATTTTAACGGAGAAAGTCCATTGAATTTACTTGCAATGTCAGCGAGAGCTGTTAATGATTTGAAAAATTATCAACAACAAAAGCAACATAGAAAACGCTTTTCCATTTCTGCGGGGGTAAGAGCACTATTTATTATAAATGCAGTGGTGTCAGAGATTACTCAAATCCTAATCTAAAGCAAGGTGTAACCCTGCTAAGCTGTGCGAACACCGAGAAATCACTCTGCACAAGATTTGATTATATTAATTGCAGGACATTAAAATGAAGGCGCTTTTCAACACCGCAACCATTTTCAATCAATGTCATTGTTCTAATATGGTAAATCATATTTTCCAACATGCTTCACACAGGCTGTTCAGGAAGTCAACCCTGCACAATTTTTATCTCTGCTGCTGCAATTAAAAGAAAAGTAAAAAGAAAAACAATTTGAGAAGCATGGTTTCACAAAGTAATTCACAGGACGATTACTGCCTATAACGGGAATTTCAGCGACGGCAGACTGAGCAACAACAGTCGTACCCAGATATATCTAAACCGGATATTTCGTACTATTCGCTATATCGAACACAGATTATCCCCTTGAATATCATATGTGAAGGGGTGGGAAAATCGCGCCGTATATCGAACTCCACTTTCGCCGACGTTCGACACATTTAACGGCACACCACGGCAGCGTGCGCTTATCTAACGCTTATCACACGCTTATCAGTGTGCGTACCTAACGGCGCCAGCCGATCACTTTTCGCGCAAGGATACAGGCCGACTAAGCGGCCTTGGGAAGCTGCGGACGACGCTAAACCTGAAACCGCCAAACGAGTGGGACGTTGGGTATGCTTGAGGACCGTCTTCAGTCTGTCGTACTCATAGCATCCGCCTTGCATTCGGGAGGTGCTGGGTTTGATCCCCATTGTCAATGAGCACCCACCGGTTTTCTAATGAATACGAGATTTGTCCCGGATTGATGCTCGGCTCTTCTGCGGGTGAATGCTTGGGAAAAGGGTCTTAGGCCGAATCGTTGCGTTTTCGGGTCAGTGATTCGTTCCGCCGACAAACAACTCAGATCCGTGTCGTGCAGTGAAGCCCACTTGTGGCTTCGCCGCCACAAGTGGGCTTTACGAAAGAAATGGCAGAGGCCAAGCTTGGTTAAGCCCGGAAATTGCGAAAGTAACTTCATCCGTTCCTTCAGCCTGCATCCGCCGTGTCTACCGCCGCTCTGCGCCGACGGCACGAGCTGGAGCTCTGTTTATACAACTGGTATGACGTCACTCTGACCGCCGCGCTCCTAGCGGGAGAAGCGAGAGGCTCATAGCCCGCCGTGTCTACCGCCGCTCTCCGTCGACAGCACGAGTTGGGGCCCTCCTCTTCCACAGATGGTGTGACGTCACTCCTACCGCAACGCCTCCAGTGGGAGAAGCGAGAGGCTCACCGCCCGCCGTGTCTACCGCCGCTCTACACTGACGAGCCGAGCTGGGGTCCTGGTTTTTCACAGCAGTATGATGTCACGTGTAAGGTCACGCTAAAGGACAAACGTGTCCACCGCCGCGATACACTGAAGGGCTCAAACTGTGAGCAGTATTGCTTTCGCAATAAAATATACATGACATGTGGGCCGTCGATAAAAATACACGCATTATTGCGTAGAGGAAAGTGCAATTTCTGTCCACGTGGATAAAAACACACTTCTCCTGGCGTGGATATTAAATCAGAAGAAGTTCGAATATTTCGTTAACTTAAGGCTTAAAACGAAAACCTAGAAAGCAGACTACAAAGGCCGCCAATATAAGAACAGGAGCTACGCGACTTAACGCCCATTTAAAGGGAGGTGAGAGTAACTTTTAGCTCGCAAGGTTTTGTAGATAGGTAAGTAGAGTTAATGAAACGAAGGCAAAGAGGTCGGCCAGCAGTTTTGATATCTAGCCTGCTACTCTGCGCTGGGGAAGAGGAGGAGGAGAAGAAAGAGGCTTGGGATGAGTGGCGATGTGGTGAGAAGCGAGGTGAGTATAATGGCACAAACATTTCATCGCTATACAACCGCGAGTCGAGGCCCGCGTCACTCAAAAACATGCAAATGCCCACATAGGCAGGGCTGCTTGCAAACTGTGTGGTCATGCGCCTCAAAGTAAGTCCTCCGAGAGTATACGTGCGGGGATAACGACTGAGGCTGAACCTCAAATAGCCCGACAAGTTTTCGAGAGTAACCTTCATTCTCCCAGCAGATAATTGTTTAATATCTGCTCCGCACTACAAACACCAGCTCTGACATGATTCTACTTTCAATTGAAGGACACCTGAACCCAATTATGAGAGGGAAATAACTAGAAGAATAAGAATGGGGTGGAGTACATATGGCAGGTTCTCTCAGATCATGAATGGCTATTTACCATTATCACTCAAGAGAAAAGTATACAACAGGTGTATCTTACCGGTACTCATCTATGGGCAGAAGCATGGAGGCTAACGAAGAGGGTTCAGCTTAGGTTAAAGACACCGCAGCGAGCTATGGAACGAAAAATTCCAGGAGTAACGTCAAGAGACCGCAAGCGGCCAGAGTGGGCGAGGGAACAAACGCTGGTTAATGACATTCTAATCGAAATCAAGATGAAGAAATGGGCTTGGGCCGGTCGTGTAATGCGAAGGCAAGATAACCGATGGTCCTTAAGGGTAACGGAGTGGATTCCAAAAGAAGGGAAGCGTAGCAGGGGGCGGCAGAAGTTTAGGTCGGCAGATGAGATTAAGAAGTTTGCGGGGACACGGTGGCCGCAACTAGCAAAGGACAGGACTCATTACTGAGACATGGGAGTGGTATTAGTCCTGCTGTGGACGTACTCAGGCTGACTATGATGATGGTGAACACAATGATACTCAGTGTAGAGCACTCGTGTCTTCAAAAATGCAAACAGGTGAAACTTTATTTCGTACGATGATGAATAAAAGGTTTACGCCCAGAGCCTCTTTGTTTTTCAAATAGATTCTGCAGGTCCTGAGGTCTTCATTATAGTGCAGTGCCTTTTTGCTCGTTTGTCAAATGATGTTCTCCATGTTGGCAAGTTCTATGTTTCGGCTCTCAATGCTAAAAGTTATGAAGAAGGAACGCGCTACGTTGAATGTGCCATGACTTGGGTTAGAAAAAGATACGTCATTCTTCTCTGGGTATTGAAAATAAAAAGCAAGGTAAAAGACTAGCAGCACTAGTAAAGCCAGAATGAAATGGTAGGATGATTTACTGGAAGCGTATGCTAAATGCTACAAAGTGCATCTCCTCTGACCAAAAACAATGATTTCAAAACGCTTTGTAGTAAAGAACACATTATTCTGCTCTTTGAAAATGCAATTCGAAAGAAGGTGTTAGGAACCATCAAGAAGGCAGGAGCAACCGTGATTCAGTTTCTTCCAGGGGGGGGGGGGGGGGGGGGGGGGGGGGCAGCTTGTTTGTGCGATCTTAAAACTGGTGCGCGGATATGGCGAGAACTTAAAGGTATTTGCCTCGGCGATTCTTTTTATGGCCTTATACGTTTATTACCTGCCGGATACATGAAATCAGCCAGAGAACTAAAACTTTTGAGGTTATTGAAGTTCAGGTCTCTTCATACTCTTCTGTTTCTAGGAATGTTTTAAAGTTTTAATTTCAGTGTTCGCCTTCAAAATTATCTTCCGACTCGCCTCTACATGACACTCATACTTTTATTTGAAAAAGCATGCAACTTGCCATACCTGGAAAAGAAAAGTCACAGAGAACGGTCTTCGCAGTCACCAAATTAAAAGCCACCTTTTCGGAGCTCATGTTTTGTGATGCATCAAATGATTACTAAAGAGTTTTTTTTTTTGAAGCGCTGCGTCATTTGTGACAATATTGGTCGAAGAGGTGCCGCGTCACAATGACGTCAGCTGTCCGGAAGTTACTTGCCTGGACCGGAAGTGTCTTTACTTTGGTAAAGGCATCCACTGCTTCGAATGTTGTCGCATTGGCAACATAAATTCTAACTGTGAGCTTGTGATTTTTTATGTTTGCTGAATATGCTGATGAAATGCAGAAATGCTGATTTCTGCATTTCATTCACAAGCACTTAGGAGTCGTCTCACCTTCCGATAATATGTTTGTAAAAAGAAAAGCAACGTGAATCATCTCAAGTGCACTACTGGTGTACACCGTGCCGTTCCAATCACAAGGCTCCTTCCTGATGCCTTTGATCTTACCTCAATGGCACGGCCCCTAGTAATGTGACACACATTCACATCGCGACACTCGACCTAGGCTTCCAGGTCAGCTTATGATATTCGGGAAAGACAACTGATCAGACCCCCATATCTTCAAGCAGCCTTGTACTTGTTCATTTCAAGCGTCTGTGTTTTTCTTTTCGTCTCTCAGACCAAGTTTATGCATCCGTTGTTGCTGCTTGCTTCGCTCTAGCCCTTTCTGATCCTCCACGTGTCTTCTCAGCAGTTCTCATATTCCCGGTCACGCACGTGCCTCTTTTCTTAGATCGGGAGCCATTATACGCAGGAGGTAGCAACAAGCGGCCCCACTTGCCGCAAATCTCAAATCCTCGCGACTGCAGTAGCGCGTGTCACAGATCCCATCCATGATGCTAGTGGGGTGTGTAAGCCTCTTTGAGACACAGTCACAGTTCAGTGCAGCGGAAATAACAAGTGTTGGCTGACTAGGTAGCTTCGGGTCGAGATGAGAAGAGGAACTCAGGCACGTGCTCCAGATTTCGTGAGGCCTAAAACAAGAAACAAGGAAGCAAAGCATTTCTATATCCGCTTTTTCTTGCCGTTGGCTTTACGGCGTGGATACCTGAAGTGAGTAGTGGAATAGTATACGAAAGCGAATGCGCCTGGAAAACCTTCGTGTTATTACTGGGTTGGTCTTCGTATGTTGCGTGAAGTGATTTATTTCGACATAGCATTTCTCTAATACCGAAAGACGTTTGGTAAGAAGTTATTGCGTAATAGTTCGAATTGAAGAGTATTTTCGCCTACCAATACGCTGTGAAACATAACTTCAAAGGCTAAAGCTAAAAAAACATTTGCCAGTCTTATCGGCATGGTCACCAGTGGCGTACTTTTTTAATAAATGTATTTCACTGATATCTGCTCATCCTTATCTATAATCAAGACAGCTGTGCGAGGAAACACTTAGTAAAGACGTAGCGGCGAAATTTCAGCTCTTGCCTCATCTATAAGCATCAATGCGCGAGCTGTGATATCTGGCTTAACGAATTCTAGAGAATAATTTGTGATTAGTAGTGCACAGTTTATAATAGAGTTTCACGCAGGTTAAGCTTTGTACAAATCACCATGCCTTGAGTGCCACGCTGAGGCTAAGCCTCCTGCCCAGAGGCCCACTGCATATGATCAATTCTGAACGTGGCTTTCCGCAGTACACAGCTTAATGCTGGCAACTAGCGCATACAATGCTTTGCTGAGATATATATAGTCGACGTCACCAGTCCTCTTTTAAAACGGTATCCTGTAATGAATGTTTAAAGAAATAACAATCTTATCACTTTTTTAGGCCCAACAGAGGCCGTAGTACGCAACAAAATAGCCTTTAAAAGAGCAAAAAGAAAGAGATCTTTCTGCTCATTGTACTTTCTGCGCTGTCTTCTTGAAAAACATTTTATGATTCGCTACAAACAACCCAAAATTACAGAAGCTTGATGGTGTCCACTGGAGACCACTTGCGTTCATAAAAATCCAACTAGAGAGAATTAATCATGCTCTTAAAGCATAAAGAAGCACATTTACGTGCAACCTTTCTCCGGATTCTCCTCTCAAGTACAAGGTTGAGCTCCGGCATTGATACAATGTTTGCGCACTTTCCCGCAAGCTTCGTGCCGGATCCAGTTGTTGTTGAAACAAAGTTATTCTGGAAAAAAAGCATTTACTATCAAAATGAGGCTCATTACGTCTCGTATTAGCAGATCTCTTTTCCGTGAATGCAAGTGTCCTATGTGCACTTGCTTTTTATTTTCGCAGCAGCATTCACTTAAGAAATAGCTTTGAGCTTCTTTCACATAGGAACACAATTTTACTTGAGGACACCTGTAACTATACTGTGGACAGCCTGCCTGGTCGAATAATTAAAGCCGCAAAGGGAGGCAGTGCGCTTTAATGCATGTTCATTTTAGGGCAGTCAGGAAAGCGAGACACTGGAAAATATGGTATTTTTTTGCGCTGAGCTCTAACTCTATCATGATGGGCTGACCTTGCACGAATAACATGAATGACGTTATGCAGAGGGCACATTAGTTATTGCTTAGGGAATTACTTAAATATATTCTATTAGATAAGTTGCTGCTTCACAAGCAATTTCGGAATTACTGGCGAGTGGTGTAGATGGTCGTTTCTAGGATCCAAACGTTCTGTTAGCAGTTAATGTTAGGGCTAGTGACATATGCGTTCAAGATAGCACCGTTGCACAAGATTACGCTAAGATAAATTTACCAATGCGGTGATGCTGCCGCCACATGTGAGGTTATGTAGGGACACAAAAGATTTCTTTTCGCAGTTTCATAACATGAGTATATATTTAACGGACTTAAATTTATGAAGATTCGTTTCCGAAGTCTTGTAAAATAAATAACACATTTTGAAGACGTAACGCATTGAAAGGATTTGTTATGCGATCGATGAAGCCGTTACGCTGAGCATAGGGATGTTACAGGAGACATGCAGGGAGAGGTTGTTTACACATACTAATAATAGGGGGTCCAAGGGTTTTCTCAAGCGGGATGCCTGGTCTTCTGAAAGGGAGCTAGAGTTTTGTGTGCTATCTTAAAGGAACTGGATACGTTTCGCCAGAAATCCATTATTCACGCCTATAATTAGCATGTAAGGTTAATCATAAAGATTTAAGAGCAATCGTTTGTGAGGCACTTTGCGAAAGGCTTATGCCTAATCCATGAGATTTCGCCCATGTGAAAGGCTAGAACCGAAATGCAAGCACCTATGGAAGTCACGGACAAAAGGGCCAATCTTTTTTCGCTGGATAGGCCCTTACGGGATCCGTGTTGTGAGTGATGAAAGAAGTTATTGGAGCAGAGGAAACTGATTGCGTGAGAACGGATGATTTGTTCGATAATACTGCATTGTACGCAACTGAAGAAGAAAGGGCGGTAGTTAGATGATTCTTTGTTACTACCTCTAGAACTACCTCTGGAAATTGATTTTGCGGACAGCAATGGCAAGTATGCTGAGGGCACAGGTCGAGCATTTTTGAACATTTAAATCGTGATTTCCTCAGTACCGCAAGGAGAAATTATCTTAACGTTTGTAATCATACGAAGTATGAAATGTGCAGGTAATTTCATTAAAAACATCTAACAGTTCGGAGACAGAGTTATGACAAATGGTGGCATATCAGTGGCGTATCTTAAGACGCAGGAGAATGGAGTGTTAAATATTTCCATACAGTGGAATATAGGCCCTGTATTTTTGCGTCTTTCATTTAATTTAGTTCGTCTAACAGATATGAGGTTTAAAATTATATCAAAGACATCAAAATAAAGCCAATTAAACAGACGGATTAATACCAAGAGCTTCGTTAAAATGTTTTGTGTCTAACAGCGAAATCAAGGTTTTACGTAGTTTTAATAAAATTTGCAGATATTCTTCTATTTCAAAACAAAAAAAAATTAAATAAACTGTAGGATATACAAAATGTCTGCTTTTTCCAAAGCGAATATATCTGAAGAAATCAAAGGTATAGCTTGTTCAATGTTTCGGCCAGCAAAAAAAGCAATTTCGGTGTTATAATAGGGCAGGCCATAAGGCGAATCACTCGCGTGGAACCTTCACAGCTCACGTGCTGCAAAATCGTGCCCAAATGATATGGAAACCCTACAGGTGAGACGACTAACATCGGTAACATCAACTCGCTTTCCAAAACCGCCGTTGAGTCGACAAAAACGGATCCAAGTAAGAAACTAACCTAGGCGCTGCCGCCAATGTTGTGAGCTTCTTCACTCGTAGAAGTGTAAAAAAGTCGTTGAAGTAGTAGGCAGTGCAGAAAAAATTTGCTTGAACGCAGTAAACAGCATTTTGTGTGAGCTGCTGAAGAAAAGTTAACAAATCGCCGCATGAAAGTCTGCGCTCCCTCATGTACTGATGGCATTGGCTGTCATGCGTGTATGGTTGACGTAGTGGAGGGATCCGGAATATTTTCGGCCACGTTCGGTCCCTGAATGAGCACGTGCAATGGCAGAGGTGATCGCAGCTACTCTATATTCTCTATTATGGCACCTCCTTCTAGCTTCCTTTTATCACTTCCTTCTTAATCCCTTTCCTCAAGGCGCAGTTGAGGCCTGAACCGAGAAATGGACGGGTACAATCCCTGCCGAGGTGGCTGCAGTGGGATGGAGGCGAAACGGAAAAGGGGCCGTGTGCTGCGCGATGTTAGTGCGAAATAAAAATTCATAGGAGGTCGAAATTAAATCGCAGCCCTTCACTACGGCATTTCTTTCTCTCTTTCTTCTGTCTAGGGCCGCCGCGGTGGCTCAGTGGCTACGGTGCTCGGCTGCTGACCCGAAAGATGCGGGTTCGATCCCGGCCGCGGCGGCTGGAATTTCTTTGGAGGAGAAATTCTAGAGGCCCGTGTACTGTGCGATGTCAGTGCACGTTAAAGAACCCCAGGTGGTCGAAATTTCCGGAGCCCTTCACTACGGCGTCTCTCATAGCCTCAGTCGCTTTGGGACGTTAAACCCCATAAACCAAACCAAACCTTTCTTCTGTCTATCCAGCCGCCGCGATGGCTCAGTGGTTGCGGCACTCGGCTGCTGACCCGAAAGACGTGGATTCGGTACTGGCAGCGGTGGTCGCATTTCAATGGAGACGAAATTCCCGAGGCCCGTGTACTGTGCGATGTCAGTGCACGTTGAAGAGGCCTAGGTGGTCGAAATTTTCGGAGCCCATCACTGTGGCGTCGCTATTAGCAAGAGTCGCTTTGGGACGTTAAACCCTTACACACCATAAACCATCCAGTAGCTACCGCCTTCCTCTCTCCCCTCGCTGCGTAGCTGAGGTTTTCACTATGGAGTGAGACAGTTACTAGGCTTTTTATTGCCTAAAGATTTTTTTTTCTCCATTGTATGCGCGGTTCATATGTAAAACGAAAAGTGAGACAGTTATTATGCCTTTTACATTGTTAAAAATGAACTTTTTCTCAGGTGTATAAATTTCTGTGTGTTTCCTTTCCTAAAGAAAGAAATTTTTATTTTTCAGCGTTACACTGTGCGACATTCATGACTTCTTACATTGATCCTGCCCAGCATTTTTGTGAATACAGCTTCAAGTTATACCTCATTTACATTGATTTTGATTTTAAAAGCAGAACTTCTAACTACTTGCATTTTTGAGGGCATGAGACAAACTCTTCTGGGAAAGTAGGCACGAAGACACAGCTTCCGTTTTCTGGCATTGACAATTTCTACGCGCTTCGAGGATATTTCAGCCTGTTTTACAGTAAAATTGCTGCATCATGCTGTGGCTAGTTGAGTGGTTTATATAGTTTATCGGTGTTTAACGTCCCGAAGGAACTCAGGCTATGAGGGACGTCGTAGTGTAGGGCTCCGAAAATTTCGACCACCTGGGGTTCTTTAACGTGCACTGATATCGCACAGTACACGGGCCTCTGGAATTTTGCCTCCATCAGAATTCGACCACAAGGGCCGGAATCAAACCCGCGTCTTACTGCGACTGGTGTCAGCCGCCGTACATATATTGTATTCCTAACTTTAACACTCAAAATAAATATTGGCACCAACCGTCAAAAGGGCTTTGGTGATGCCATTCAACTGCATTGAGGTAGAAGTGATATTTGGAATAGGAACTAGTCTGTTGCTCAACGCCAAATGCTCTTTATAATTGAATCGCAGAGACATCGGTGTAATACTGTTTCTAAAATATCGGTCACACTTTGTTCAAGCGTCAAGTAATTATAAAAAAGGATTTTTGACTAATTGTTGCAGTTCGTTAGCAAAACCAATACATAGGCAAAAGCCAAAGAAGTAGACGGGATCAATGCTGACAGTCAATGATTTATCTGAAAAAAAAAACAGAAAAATATGCCTTTCACAAGTAAGGCCACGTACGAAGCGCTTGTACTTGAATGTAGTGCGTCAGAATACCTCAGTTAACAGCAATCCTTGGCAGAAAACGTGCATTGCGCGACAAAATGCATCGCAGATAGGGTGCAGATGTTCCTTTTTTCTGCGTGGAAGACAGGAAAAATTTTCGCCGTGATTAAATGAAGAGCCTGAGAGCAGAAAATAAAAAACGTTTAAGAAAAATGGCATGCCTGGTGAACCATAACTTAAAGTGTGTCCCAAGTGCACAAGGCATAAAGCGGAAGGCAATGGACAATTCTGTACAATTGTCGTATGTTGCCAACGGCTCATTGTTCCCTAATAAAACTGATTTCAATATCATGAGCCACATGCAAATCGATATAGCAAATTCCTATAGCCACCTTTTTTCCTTAGTTCCTGAAAAGCAGCATATTTCGTCTATAGACTGTACGACTCACACAAATAAATCTTTTTGTCGTTAGCTCGTCACACTGCATGAAATTTAAACTACAGGCAATGTCTTTTAAGAACACTGGGCCGTAACTGTAGCCGATACCATTTAAAATATATTAGATATAATCTTTAGAACCTCCACCGTACTTAATTTTCAAATGGAGCAAAAGTTATCCCAATATCAAAAAGATCTGACCCTTTTCTTTTGAATTACCAGCGAATCTTTATTCTGTGTTCCTTAGGTATAGCGCCATAAAGCATTTATTCCTCTATTGGCTTGGTAACTGCTTAACTAATTTTAGTATGCTCAATTCTTGTTAGTTCACTTTCCGCAATTGCAGTCCTACCAGCCTGCGGCTGATAGTTTAACCAGTTATATAAAAGTGTCCACGGACGATGGAAGATATTTCCGTTCCCTGTTTTTAGATTTCACAAAAATATCTGACGCCAATAGTCAATCACTCAAATTTATTAAACAAACTAGAAACGTGTGACATAACTGGCCCTCCCCTGTGTCTCTTGTAAAGCTACTTGCGCGACTAGAAACACTATCATTGGCTCGCATTTATCCCCTGACCCATTATGGTCTCTACTATATTTCAATATTTCTCCTATCAGTTTACATTCTGTCGTTAGCAACGCTGTCCTGTACTTAACTTCAGGCGTTATCGTTGAGCTCCAAGTTTCCGCCTAATAAATAAATGCAGGATACAGCTGCTGTACCCTTTTCTCATGACGATAGAGCGATGACAGGCCATGGAAGGGAAAAGAAGAGCTTATATCAGTGCAGTCAGGTTATTGCTCGTCCGGTATATTATTGAATTAATGTTTACTTCGAACAGGATTAGAAACTTTAACAGAGTTCGCTCTGTGGCTATTTGGTTCTTGGTTAAAAACCGATAACTTTATATAGCGCAATGCATGCTATACAAAAAGAATTTGAACGAGCACGGAAAGGCCTGGAAACATTTTTCAATGGCTTGTATAAATTTTTCACCTAATGCACATGCGTTTGAGAGCTGTTGTTGTTGTTGTTGTTGTAGCCTATTTCTCTGATTCGCCTCTATTTTTCTTCTTTAGATTGGCTTCAAAACTGCTTCAGAAAAGAGTGCCGTCAAATAAATCTGCCATATAGATCACTTGCTGGTCTAAGCGTCAAAAGAGAAAACGAAACACGCCCGTAGGAGCCGATTTCACAGAAGCGTGATTGAAGTTCGGTGCAATAGATGCTTCTGGGCTGAATCTATCCCTTCCATATTTATTACAGACGCACGCTTGACAATGATGAAGAGGCGGTGGGCTTGTTTTGCTGTCTACTTTACATAGGCCAGCCTGTCCAGAAGATATTTTCGCCAAAAACGCCTCGTGCAGCTTCCGTTATATTTTGTTTTGAAGTTTATGCCAGGTTTCTGTTATGAATCTCCGTTCCACGGTTCCGGTGATCAAACTTTTATGAAAGGAGTTCTTTGCAACTTATTTTGCCATTCTTTGACTTGACCGTTAATGCATTATGCCAAAAACTTGCTGCCCATCTCTTTCTTAGCAGTTCGTAAAATCAGGAATTGCATTCCAGGAAAAGAGTTACGCATTCTCAGACGCCTCCCTCCAGAACACGTTGGCTTCTGAAGTAGTGAGTGTTCCACCGGGTTCGACTGGCTGAGCGCCGGTGATCTGGGTGTCGTGCAGTGACGTTCGTTCGAACGTACAAAAATTAACCTAAGGACTGTTAGGCGACGCTAGGGACTTTTGTTTTCGAGGCGCGCCTCGTCTGTTCGTTGTTCAGATATCGGTTGGCCTTAATTACAGAAGGTGAAGTTAATCCTATTGGCAAAATTGATTACAAAAACCTTAAAGCAAATAATGACCATATTCTTTGGGGATGCGAAGCCAATCCTCCCCCAAAATGCTCCTGCCGTATCCCTCAGCTTACCGCTGGGAAAAGATTACACGCAACGAAAAGATAGAAGTACAAGCGAACATCGCAGATTGGATCCTCGGGGTGACCCCTCCATTCGGGCCACCTGGAGCGACAGTGGCTTAACCATGACAAAACATGCCTAAAAAAGTTTGCTCCTCCTCCTCCTCCTCAAGAAAGAGCGCTCACAAACATATCTGATTGCAAAAACATCTTCTTACCCTACCGTTATCACGCGGCTCGTCACTAGCTGCACAGCTTCCGAGCTATATGGAGAGGGATTCGAAGCTTTAACCCCATGCCACTTCGTTGGAGTGTGGCGAAATGCTCTGTCTCAGAGCCGGAGTACTCGGGTTCAAACCCGACCACGGCGGCCGCCTTTCGATGAAGGCGGAACCCAAAAAAGCGCCCCTGTGCTGAGCGATGTCAGTGGACGTTAAATATGCCCAGGTGGTCGAAATTAGTGCGAAGCCCTCCACTAAACCACATTTTTCTTTCTTCTTTCACTCCCACCTTCCACTCTTCCCTTACTATGCGGCTGAGGAGTCCGCCGAGATATATGAGACAGATACTGTGCCATTTGCTTTCCTCAAAAAACAATTTATCAATTTACATGTCCCTGGAGCGGAGCCACGTTTAGCATTGCTTTCGCCGCAGTTTTCGGACGATCTTCGTCTGAGCCCGGTAAAATGGGGGCTAAAGTAGTGTATATTTAAAATCTGCATGAAATATGTAGCAATAATCGCAGGGTCAAACTATTGCATCCGCACCCGCAGGCCACTTAGTCGAGAAATATGTTCAAGCATCAGTAATGTTAGACTGACACTTGATGCTTAGAAGAAATTGGTTTTTCAGGAAATGAAATGCAGCAGTAATAGTCTCAGACCTCGATGGAGACCCGAACCGCCCCTTCAGGGAAGGGATGAAGGTGGCAGTGAAAGAGGTGCCGTAGTGGAGGGCGAACGGTTCCAGCAGATTGTTTTGGTAGCGAACGTTTACTCAGAAAAAAAAAAGCTTGTTGAGCTCAGGAAAACTAGCAATGCTGCGACAAATGCCGAGCAGTTCGCCGGATGGGGCTCAACAGAATGACAGAAGCTCCGGACAGCGAATGGAAGAAAACAAAGAATTAAACCAGAGCTCTCATGACAGGATATGGGCTTCCTGTTGGTGCCGTTGGAACCAGTGCCTGTCGGTGAACGCCGTTCCGCGCTTTGTGCTTTGTGTCGAGCTGTGCTTTGTGCGTTGTACCCGAAAAGCCCATTACAATAGCTATGTTGAAGAGAATTTTTGCCGGTCAAATAAATATGTACACGCAAGGGAGAGCAATACTTGCCCTTTGTTGTGCTCCCTGGTGTGTATGTCTTTTGTTGCCGGGAAAAAACCTCTTCAACTCTTTAAAGAAAGACAGGTGGCTGAAAAGCATCACCTGACAAAACACCTCTACCAGACACCTTCTTTTTTTTCTTTTGCGGTACAAAATATATTCTTACATAAGCCGCCCAGTACCCCAACTTTCATATCTCGCATTCCTGCTTGAGCTCAAAAGTAGTGACCGACAACCTCTCGGTAAGCCCCTGCACGGATTCGTAATTTGTGAATGCGGCAGCAGTAGCACCCTGCTCCTAGTCTTGAAACGGGGATTTAAAAGACGAACGGATTTTCTGCTCTAAAATTAAGCATGGTGAAGCTGTTTCTCCGTGGCTTCCGAATAGGCACGTTGGAAGTTTTGCGCACTTAGAGGATTACGGTGTAAATATTTTGCGCTGGAGTTACCTGATTTAGGCTTGTTGACTATGTCTGACAGAGCGGATACAGACGAGTCTTAAGAATTCGAACGGGGGTAGAAATAAATCTAATTGAGTGAGCACGTGTCAGTTGTTGCGGCTGTACAGTTTTCAATTTTTTTCCGACCTCATTGTCAAATAATCCAGAGTTCTTGTGGCTCTGCTTCTCCTGCTTCTTTCCATGTGTGGGTAACTTTTTCTACCGCTCCGAGTAGCCATTCATATGTATCAACTTTTCCAAGGCAACTTCCTTGGAGATGCAGTCTCCGGAGATGCAGTCTATGCGAGACATCTACTTCACGTGCGTCAACACAACCGGCTCCCCGGACTGTGAGCAAACCGACCACCGTGGGAGGTGGCAGTTAAGTTATTTGTCGCTAGAGGTTGCTTGGGAAGAGCAAGCTGTTTTTGTACGCACATACTTACATTTCTCATTCAAGCTAAAATTTTGTGTCTCTTAACAAGACAGGCTTTTCCTGCGTTATGAAAGGCGTTTATATGCCATTAAATGTTACGAGAGTTTTTTTTGGGGTCCATGCTAAGGCTTACAGTTAAAACTGCACGATTCTTTCATGTCCAGGCTTAAAATATAATTTATTCATCATATGCCCTTCGCGCTACTTCATTTAGGCTTGTAGATGTAGGGAGATATCGGGGGTACAAACCCTAAAAAGGCGGAATTTGCACCCACGACACAGTGTGCCTAAATGTCTTCCGTCATCAGGAGCTGTTGAAGCAACTATATGACGGTCATGATAGTGCACGGTGTGCTAGGTTTATGCAAAGTTGTTTTCTTTGGTTTATAGGGTTTACCCTCCAAGCGTCTAAGGCTCTGAGGGATGCCGAAGTGGAGGGCTGGATAATTTTGCCCACTTTGGGTACTTTAACGTGCACTTAAACCGCGCAGTACACGCTCCTGTAGCATTTCGATTTCATTGAAATACTATGCCACGGCCGAGATCGAACCTCTGTACTTAGGGCCAGCAGCCGAGGACCACAACGACTGAGATACCTCGGCGGCCAGAATTACGCAATATGTTACCGCAGCGTCGCCTGCCTGGTCGTTTCTTCTAGACAATGGTGAGCTGTGCTTGATGAATCAAACATATTCGTCATATATGTGACATTTGACCATTGACAAGAGTAATAACAGTGGGATGTACGGACAAAGAGACAAAAAATTCTTCGAGGCTAATGTTCTTGTTTTTCTTCGTGCAGAATCCATATTTCTTCCAACGCCATGAGTCACATTATTGAACCGCAATTATTGGATAATTAGCGTCTTAAGAAAAAAATACACTGAGCTTATGTAATATTTACAGAATTAACGAATCCCGAATATGGTTATCCACAGAAAACTACTACTAGCGAAAATACGGACGTCCCACTTTTCTCACAACAAGGAATTTACGTAGCCTAGTTTTCCAGAGATTTGCCGGGAACAGTCTGAGCTAGTCCCCTACCCGCCACCGGAATTCCCTTTGCGTGCTTTTACGCATGGTAGACTAAAGTGCACGTGAAAAAATGTGCTCTACTGCAAGCTAGGATGCGCTTCCAGAGTTCTCTCTCAATACCGGAGGGACCATTAGGCGGTGTGAGATGGCTCTATCCTTCCGCAGTGCAACGAGAACATGTTTGCCTCCGAAGCAACATTTGTCTTCGGAGCCTGCCTTACGAATGGTGGCAACTACACTTGATTTAGTCTCCGCCTCGGAAAAGCTTAGCTATTTATATCACGCATAAGTCTTTGCTTTCGGAGTTTCGGCGCAGCGCTATCTGTTCAGAAACTGCTCACCGTAGCGTGAAATGAATTCGCCGCTGCAACTTTTTTCACTTCGAATATGCCAGCTCTACTAACGCCCATGATAGATGGGGAAAGGCCGTCTCGAGAAAGTTCTTAATACCTATAGCTGCACTGGTAAAGTTAGCTGTACGAATGCACTTAGTCATATCTTCTTTAGGAATTCCTTTTTTTAATAAAGTTGCCTCAATAATGTTTTCTATTTTCTCACCAGCAACTGTTGAGTATTTACTCCTTGTAAAAAAATGGAATATTTCAATTGCCGCCGCGGTGGCTCAGTGGTTATGGTGCTCGGCTGCTGACCCGAAGGACGCGGGTTCGATCCCGGCCACGGCGGTTGAATTTCTTTGGAGGAGAAATTCTAGAGGCCCGTGTACTGTGCAATGTCAGTGCACGTTAAAGAACCCCAGGTGGTCGAAATTTCCGCAGCCCTCCACTACGGCGTCTCTCATAGCTTTAGTCGCTTTGGGATGTTAAACCCCATTAAACAACCAACCAGTGTTTCAATTTAGAGAAAATGTGAATAAATGATTTTAAAAATTTGCTTACCTAAAATTAGCCGCTTAACCCTGCCTGTGATTAGTGACAGCACATTGTTCAGCAAGAGCAGTGTTGAACGCTAATTTACCATCTGTTAGCTGGAACACACGGTATAAATCTCTTAATTAATACTGCGAAATGGACTGGTTGGTCCATACTTAGATATACGGACCAAAGCGCAAAAACGTGAACAACGAACGGCGAGTAGAGAACGGCGCGGGCTGAATTTCCTACCACTTTCATTGTGCATGATTCATGGAAATACGCATTTTGTCCGAGCCCCTTCTGCCCCTTTTCTGCGCTGCTGTGAATATTTCTAGGAATCCCTTCGATAAAATTTTTTGTTGAAAAACTAGCTCTGTCTTCATTCATGAACAGGAAGATAGTTTTGCTGTTGTGAATAGACTTCGCGGAGAGCTCCAGAGAGAGAACTTCCCACCTCAGCTCTTTCGTCGAGGCCTAAAGTAGCTGAAGTATGTATCATGCGCACACGCGGGATGGTGTGTCTTATTTTTGAGATCTAAGAATAACTAATGCCTTCATTGAACCTTGTAAAGCACAATGGAAAGGGCTAGAAGAGTAATCAATCTATCACAAAAGAAAAACTTGCGTACACATTATCATTTGATTCCGTTTTAATCCGTTCCCCAAACGGAGCGCCTACTCTCATGGATAGCGCAATGAAACCTTCGTGTCACTACTGACTTACACGGGCCAAAACATTTATCATGCATCTGACGGCTATGTAAAGGTTAAGCAAAAGGTAAAAAGGGCCGTCCTTTCATCGCGCTCTGATTTTTATTTTTCTCTCCTGATACGAAGGAAAATTCAAGTGTGATTTCTTCATCTACATCGCGGTGAACTTTCACACGTGGATCGCAAACATGTCATGAATATGCTTGCTTTCATGAATATACTAAAGTGAAGTGAGCGTAGTGAAGCTGTATCAGAGACTAATATTTAACACTATAGGGCAACTTAAATTAAGGCCAGTACATCTGAGACCATTGATTTCAACTGGAGAAGGAAAGAAAACAACTGCTTCGGTTCATTCTGTCTCACACGCTATCCCATAGTGGACTGTGAACATCTAATAACGGGTTCGTTGCCACCACCTCTCATGTCACCTAGCAGCAAGAACACGGAGGTGATTAGGACACCCGATGCAGCACCATTCTTCGAGGAGTAGAGCCGGATGTTACTTTTCTTTCCTTTCATGTCAATTGATATATCGCTAGTCTCTTTGTAAATTCCGGTGCTCACATTGGTCCGTAAGTGAGGCCACCTCCAGAGAATCCCCTGAGTTCTCCTTTCTAAATTCTGTTTCTGTAGATTCTCCACCTCTGTCGTGATGCATTTAGCAATAAACCTAACAACTGCAGTTTCTTAATTTAAGCAACACAGAATGTACTATCAGATCTACACTGCTGTCTACTGCGGCTCTGACAATGAGGTGCCTCTGCGTGCTGCAATTACTGTTTTGTGTGGACACGTAAAATTGTCCCACCATGCTTATCTAACCCGAAATGTTACTAATATTTATAGAGCTTCTAGTGAGGTTTTTCTTTCTAATGTGAGAATAAGATCTAGCGGTACCTATCCCTAAAGGCAATAGTCTCCTGTGTATGTTTTTCTTTTTGAATGAGAACAAGATATTGCTACCTAGTTCTACTTTCAATCCCGCATTTTTCAAGACAAGTATAATTAGACGTGCTTTCGACAGACTTTGTAAACTTGCTTGTGAAATTCATTCTGTGTGTTACTAGTCGAACTGAGCAAAAATTAATGGACAGGAGTACAACATATATAAAAGAATTGAGATAAAGCTGCTACGAAGCATATTATCATTTGTATCAATCGTTTCTTCACATACGAAAAAGAACACCTTTGTGGAAAGTATTTTGCAGAAGACAAGAATAAATAATTAAAGATGAGTGTAACACATAGGCTACTTAACCTCGGGATTATAAGTTTTTTTTGTTTTTTTAGGGGGGGGGGGGGTGTAGAAAATACCTCGTAGATTAATGTATGTGAGTAACTGGTGATGGACAGGTGATTAGAAATCAGGCAATCAGGCTTTCTGTTCAGCTTTGTAGATCCAGCAGTGTTCCTTGAACATAAGACGCTAAACGATGTTCATTACTCTCCGGAAGGTTTGCAGTCTGGTTCAGTGAGAACTAGTGTCGTCCTTCAACAAAAGAAGTTCGGCTATATTGGAACCAAGGACT
This sequence comes from Amblyomma mixtum, assembly GCF_055824585.1. Classification (NCBI taxonomy): domain Eukaryota; kingdom Metazoa; phylum Arthropoda; class Arachnida; order Ixodida; family Ixodidae; genus Amblyomma; species Amblyomma mixtum. Next base: position 258,503,716 of record NC_143012.1, on the reverse strand, counting down.
TACACCAAGCCGTTTTGAAAGCAAGAAACCATAGAGACAGCAGATATTACCGCAAAGCATAGTATTCCATGCAATATTTCAGTGCCCTAAATCATAAGCTTAAATGGACGACCATCAATGTTTTCCTCAGTGGTGAAAGACAGTGCGAATTTACTAAGAACACATTTTTCTAAAAGCGTGATATATAGTAATCACCAATATTTGTGACCCACTTGAAAGACCCGACCGATGACATATTCTTTCCTGAAGCTGCCAGCAAATGGGACATGAAATGACTTTGTGGAATTGTTCGCTTAGTACAGTACTACTGCAGAGTTTTCTTTTTTGAAAAAGTTATTTCAACTCAAGAAGACGCTTTAGTTTATGTTGCGCGGTCTAAGCTGGCTGCAATGGTATTGTTTGCGATATACGAAGACGTACGCTTATAGCTCCTTTTATGGCCTTTAGCGATGAAGTCGTCCAAAAGACGAGAGCGCCACGACAAAAGTGCTTTTCCTGCCCGCAACACCCTTTTTGAATTGCCCTGATAGTCTCTCTTGCGCAACAAGGGATGATCGCTCCGCCACGATTGTTATAGCAGCACGTCTCCAGTCTATTGGCCCTACTCATATCCACGAAGCATTCGATTTTACTTGGTGTCCTTGTGCTCTTTGGATTCCACATCAAAGCACAATTTTTTAGTGCGATAGCGTATGCTGCTGTGATTTATGCTCAACAAACGACACCAAACACTGTGGTACGAAAAAAATGTCTCGCTTCGAATGGCGCTAAAGAAGCTATCTGCGACCTCTGGAAAATAATTAAGACCAGAAATGACATATACCCCTCCAAGTCGGGTAATCACACGCCGAGAGTTAAGCATTTTTTCGATGTAGCTATTAACTCGATGTTAATAGCTAAAAAAAATTTCAGCGAGTGCTTTTTGAGAATAACGGTCTCATGTTACCGTAAGGAAGTTACCAGGAAAGCCTGCATATATACTTACCCTGTTTGTAGACTCGGAATGAATGTTAACGAAGTTTCCCGTCTATAAGACACTGGTTTTCTTGTTGTAGTTCGATTACAATGACTACAGCGATCAGGTTTGGGCTCAAGAGCTTGTAAGATGCGTGAGTATTGTTATCTATTACTAACGCCGCATTTTCTGGCTTCTCTACAAAGTACGACGCGAGATTGAAGTTCAGTTACAGAGTATGGTAGACATTTTTTTTTACTCTGTTTGTATATTGTATTTTTCTGTTTTCATATCTTGTAAGTAAATGACGAGGTAATATTACAGACATTGCTTATTTCAAGCGACCATGAAAGGGTCAAGTTGTTTCTCGTAACTAGACAGCCTGTAATTTAACCTCTATTTAGGAAGCATAAAATTAGTCAAAAATGTCATTCCGGCTGGTCTGACGACACGAAACATCAATATGGTAAGAACCATAACTTTTCATCTAAGGCAACGTCTTCAGGAAACAAGCAAGAACCGCAACGAGAATAGCAAGAAGTCCTTTTAAAGCGAAAGCATTTCTTGGATCATGAGTGGCGGGGGATGTTTTCCGCAAAGTGGTGTGGACGGAAGCAAAAGTGTCCGCACGAACTCTCAATCATAAGCTGTATTGTAATTAAAATAATATGTAACAGTTAATGAAGTAACACTTGACAAGCAACAAATATTCTATGATAGTCGTGACAGTGATTAGACTGTAAAAAATAGTCATACATTGTTCATGGTGATTTAACATCCGGAATGAACTAAGGTCATGGACGCCTCAGTGTAGGGCTCCGGAAATATCGGCCAACTGGGGCTCTTTAACGTGCACTGACATCGCACAGCACACGGGCCTTTAGATTAGCGTCACCATCGAAATTTGACCCCCGCTGCCGGGATCGAACTCGCGCCTTTCAGGACAGCAGCCAAGCGGCATAACCACTGCTGCGGCTAAATAATGATAGATAGCGATAATGATATGTACTGATAATAGCAATTGGTGCTAGCGATGATGATAGTTGCTGATAGTGATAGTGCTATGTGTGGATAGTGATAGTGATAATGATAGCTACTGATGGTAATAGTAATGTGATAGCTACTGGTTGTGATAGTGCTAAGGCTAGATATAGATAGTGATATTGATTATGATAGCGGGAGAGATAGTTGGGGATAGCAATGATGTTGAGAGCCACAAAAATAAATAAATAAATCTGAAAATGATAAAAATCAGAAATAAAAATGAAATAAAAATAAAGATAAAATTTTTTAATGAACGCAAAAATAAAAAGTTAGAAGGAATAACAACAAAAGTTAAAAAAATGAAAGCGAAAAATGCAAAGGGGAGGACGAAAGAGTTGCAAGGGAAAGGCTTTCGCGTTTCCGCTCTTAAGCAGACAAGTGAAATGGTGTAATTATTATGCACGTTATTCTCGGAGCTCTTTGTTTTGTGCTGTTCATATTCATTCTTATAGCGCTTGTTCTGTAAAGAACAAAAGCTAAGTTTTTGTTACTAGGCCATAAATTACTCCTGACACATGCATAGAGAGGAGGAAAGTAAATAAGAATTAAATTGGAATAGACAGCCTTCCGTTATATCGGCAGGCAGAAGCAGTTCAGGGTACCTCAAAATGTTCCAATCGTGGTAGAGAGGCTGAGGTCGCTGATGTACGTATGTTCCTCTCTCCACGGTCAGCAATATGCAAAGAAAAGGAAAAAAAATGCTCGAAATTTTCTAGTGTTTACTAGTTGGTTCCATCTGAAATACAGAAGTGAGAAGTGTACTCGAGACGCCCCCTCCTCCGACATAAGCTCCGCAGAAAGCCTGTAAGCGCGGAGTGCCTCACGACAGTGGTAACTTTGCCTATTATTAGTAAGAGAAAAAAAAAACGCTAAAAGAATGCGCACACGAGATTTCAAGCCGACAAGAAAGACACTAAAGCAAGAACGATTTCTCTACCTTTGATAAAAAAATCAACAACATAGGAACAATGCAGGAAACGTCTTTGCGTATGAATCCCCTTGAATAATGCACAACAAAAAAAAAGAATAAGCTATCAAAGCTTTGTAGAGGCAACCAGTAGCCCTAAATGCTTCAACAGCGGAACTGTGTGATTGTATTGTCGTGTACTCGTTCAGCTTCTGCCGTTTTCTACTAGAGCAATAAATTCACCGCATGCACCTCGCCTCACCGTGTACTCTAATTTCTTGCCATCCGTACGTGCGACCGCGAAGACGAACGTTTCGATGCTATTTTATGTGCAACGCTATCATTTGGCACCCAATGTGGGAGGTTAAAAATCCGCTAACATCTAAAATTAACATCGGTCTACTTTATTTTGGGCTGTTTTCCAGTACTGAGAGCGGATGAACCGACGAAAAAAAAATTCGCAGACGCGGTGAAGCAGAGATGCAGGATTTAATTGCATTCCTGCATTATTACCAAGCCATGCATTGCTATTACCGTCCTGGTGGCAAAACCATCGGCCTGGGGACCTTGGCGATTGCAGTAACTGCTCTTTTAATCACCGCTGTCTCTGATCTAAAACGGCCTCGAGCCAAGCATTGCCTCCTCAGTTGCTCTACAACGACGCCTCAAACAAAACCCCATCAGACCAATGGCGGATCGCCCCTAGTTAATAGGCGATCTCCAGCCCTCCACTGTATAATAAGGACATGTTTGCAAAGGCAGGATCCTAGATAATGGCGGTTAAAGAAAGTTATCTCCGGCTGAACTTGTGTGTACTGACAGCGCTTATTTAATGGATCAGCATTGTCGAGCTCATTGGGTGATATCTAGGACAATCGCGTTGCAGCTGGTCTGTTGTTTATAGTTCACTGATTATTTTGTTTCAAAAGTGAACTTATCTGCCTCCATTTATTCAACCTTGCTTAAGCTCTACCTAACTTTTTTCCTTATAAGGGTTGCAAAGCTAATATTTTGCTTTCACTGTTAAAAGCTCACTGTAGCAAAAAAGAGCGCATCTGATTGGTGGCAAAGGAGCGCTATGCATTTCATTTTGTAGAGTGGCTTTTTGGCCTCGAAGGATATATTTTTTATTCGATGCTATTATGTGAGGTACGCGCTCCACCATTGCAAATTAAGGATTGCATTCATTGTTGAAGAAGAAAGCATTTAATGTTTAACTGGAAGGATACGAATGGGATGGAGCGCATTTGGGAGGTTCTCTCCGATCATGAATGGCAATTTACATATATCCCTCAAGAGCAGAGTATAAGAGCTGTATCTTACCGGTGCTCACCTATAGGGCAGAAACTTGAAAGGGTTCTACTTAAGTTGAGGCCAACACACCGAGGTATGGCAAGAAATTGATCGGTGTAACATTGAGATAAGAAGGAGCCAGAGTTTGTCAGGGATCACACAAAGGTTAATGCCATCATAGACGAAATCAGGAAAGAAAAAGAAATGGGCTTGGGTAGGGCATGTAATGCGAAGTGAAGATAACCGAGGTCCTTATCAGTAACGGAACGGATTCCAAGAGATGGCAAGCGTAGTAAGGGGTGGCAGAAAGTTAGGTGGGCGGATGAGATTAAGATGTTTGCGGGTATAGGGTGGCCCCAGCTGGCAAAGGAGAGGGTTGATTGGAGAGATATGGGAGATGCCTTTGTCATGCAGTGGGCTTATTCAGGCTGATGATGAATGTTTAATAAGATATGTTATGCTCTGCGTTTTTTCCCATTGAATAAATCAAAGGAAAAGTCTTTTACCGAGGTTTATAGCTTTGGGTTCTGTACGTGTAGCGGCCACTTGAATCAAGGGAATGAATGGCGAAATACGAATGCACGAATGAAACGATATCTACAAATTTTCTGATGCAGCAAAAGAAAGTGAGCGTGAGGAGGCATCGCGAGCACATTTATTTTACGTGTTCGAGAAATCGCTGGGCTGTATGCATCAGGATGTGCGGAGAACGAAAATTTCTAAACATACAATGGGAAGTTCTTGACACACGCCGGCGGTTCTGACATCAAGGGAAAAAAAATATACCATTATGGTATCCTTAATATAGAGAGCGTGAAATGAATTGAAAAAAATCATGGCAGGTGTGATGGAAAATATTTGTCGTTTCCATTGCCATATGTGCAATAATTATACAAGGCAATAAATTAGAAATTATTTCTGATATTAAAGAATAGCAATGCAAAAACATCATGAAAAATATATCTAAACGCGAGAATGAAGTTGCAGGCACACGTTTTTAATATGGTGAAAACTATTCCTTCTGCTCGAATGCTAGAAGCGTAAACAAACGCTTCAGGATACACCGCTATGCATGTGAGTACGGGAAACCCATAGCAGCATGTCTCATAATAAAAAAAACTCGGTATATAACCATAGTCGCGGCAAGGATGGTACGAACCGCACTTCGACGCTCAATCTGTTCTATCGCGTTGCATTACGGCTGTGTAAATGTTCACTGCTTTCCTGTGAAGGGCAAAAATAAGTATTCCTTTGATATCCTTCAATATCCATTATTTTCACTAAGTAACGCGTCAGGTGGCTTCGACCGCCACGGGGTCCACATTCTTCTGTCCGCATCATTACATATAGAAATATATGCAGCACACAGGAACTGTATGTTGTGATACAAGATGGAAGTTGACATTTGGCTAAAATACTGCCTAAAAGAGGCTCTGAACCCTGGGAAATTCTTGTCATATAAATGCGAGGTTATCAACGCACTCATACATGCTTTTATGGAAGCAGGTAGACCAAATAACTGTCGTCTATAGTCTTCAAAAAGAATCTTACGCTAAAACCAGCAGGCTAAATTTTAAATTTTGTCTTCATAAGCTGGCGATCAGTAAAGAAAAATTGTCCATGCAGGCATTGCAAATCTCGTGTTTGTAGTCTGTGCCTTCTCTGTCGCATATGGTATCAGTGCGGGCTCTCACTACGAACATTGCGCCGAAGACGGTCCGTGCTTGTCCAGAAATGACATAAAGTGTATTTCGTATTTCCCATTCAGCTTCTGTGCACACGTGTTCCCTCCTATTTTCCTGCGCCCAAGTTAAACAAACAGCTCAATTATTGAAGCTGGCAAGCTTATCACCACGGTCGCTGTCGACTTCAATGGCAGCCCTCCTCCATTCTGTAGATTTTCCCGCACTGACCCCAGTTTCGAGGTAGGAATGCCGCACTGCCGAAGCATCCTTTTTATTAATTAATTTATTCCTTTATCCAGAAATGACTGGAAACGCCTCATTGCCTTCAGTGCTGCTATCACCGACACTGGGAAATTCAAATGAAATCAGAGCCCATTTTGTATTCCTTTCCTCTCTGGAAGCGCCGACAGCAGCGCGACCCCTTCAATGGTTAATAGCCATCGCGTAGGTGCATGGGAGCTCTCGGCGCGCGGCGAAGAACGGTAGCAGTCTTACAAAGCGGACAGGTTGTCCTGACGTAGGCTGCGCCCTTCTTTAAGAGGGCGCGCTGCTTCAGCTTTACTGTAGGCATACAAGAAGCAAGCCGCTAGGTCAAGAAAGAAAGCTTGCAGCAAGGAGGACTTTCATATCACCCGGATAATATTTTATAAGAAACAGACATAAAAAAGGCTAAAAGGTTTGCGTTAAAAACAGAAACGAAAGTTGGAAAAATAAAACCGTGAGGTTTGAAAATTTATTGAATTAATGTAAGGTGGCAAGGGCTATAACTTTGTTGCCTTGACTACTGCGAGTACCAACTGTTAGCTGCTTAAGCACAGTATTTGTGACTTTCGTGGAGATCGCTCGCTTTGTAGCCGAACGCATGTTGTCGATATAGTGGCATGACCTGATTGTCAACAGTACTCGCTCAACCAGCCCAACGATGGATGTGGGGCGTAGAGGAACTGGACTGGCGCTCACCCTGTATGTGTTCGGTGTCCCGTCTACGTCACGCTATGTAATGAGCTATAAAATCGCTGCCTGCAAGCAGATATTTCTAATCTTGCAGTCTTCCTGGAAAAGTTGACATTGGCTCATTCAGCACTGATTTTACGGGTATGTTTTTGTGACCCCCTCTTTGTAGCAGTACGCATGTCGTCGAAGCCGCTTGTTCTGATTATCAACAATAGCCGCTGAACCAGCAAAACGATGGCTTCCGGGTACAGAGGCACTGGGCCCGCGCTCAGCATGTGTGCTTTCGCCGTCCCTCGTAAGCCACGTAAGGTAAGTAGCCATAAACATTGCCTTCACGCAGACAGTTCTGTTTTCGCAGTCTAAGCGAAAAAGGTAACATTACATGCTTCAGCGCAGTATTAACGGCCATGACTTTGTGATCGCTCTCTTTGTAACCTAATGCATGTTGTTGATACAGCTACTTCACCTGATTGTCAAAAACATTCGCTAGCCCAGCAGAACAATGCATCCATAAAATCTCTACCTGCCAGCAGAAACTTCTTTTGGTGCAGTCTAACTGAAAAAAGAACTAACTTTTTTCTTGGTTATTTTGTACACGTCACACATCCTTTGCTTCTTAATATGCTGGCGAAGAAAATATGGCCGTAAGTATCTTCTCTGCTATCGAATGATCCAGATCTCATGATCCATGATCGAATGATCCAGATCCCTTATGGCGCTCCATAATTCTTACACTTATGATGATCCGTGCCTCTATTTCTGTACGGTGCAAATAAATATATATATATAGACCTCAAATGAAACAGAAAACCGTTAACATATTACTCTCCTACTGAATGAATAGCAACAGTTTAGTAGGCGTCTCAGCAAAACGGAACAAGAGGCAGTAATGGAGTATCGCCCCTTCACTGTCATGCAGCGCTTGTTCATGAATGATTCCTGTGTTCTTCACTTAGTATGCGCATGCGCTAACAAGCCTGAATGAAATTCAGGCTGGTTTTCTTGGAAGCCTAAATAAATCTTTTATAATCGAAGCGCATATATAAAAAAAGAAAAGATTATTTGCGCCCCACTGCGAAAAACATTTTAGCCTGCAATGGGTTAGTAACTGGCCCCTTACAAAACTATCGAACTAATTTCTTTCTCTTTTCCTGTTGTAAATGTGGATGCGGTAGTACAAAATGCGTAACCACCAATTTTGTTCAAGCTTGTGGGTTTTTAAGGCTGCTTCATCACACGTACACCGCAATCAGCAGCGCCCTCAGCTGTGGTCTATTTTCACCGATTCCAAGGCTGCCCTCCAAGGCTTACAAGCTGCTCTTCGCCATGGAGCCCATAAACAACAGCTCATGGAAATTCAACAACTACATCACTCTGCCATCAATGCAGGAAAAGACATTGTCTACCAATGGCTACCGGGGCACGGCGGTATAGCAGGCAATCACCACGTGGATGAAGTCACGCTAATTGCACACCAGGGCGGCGATATTGTGTCGAACCCTCTTTAGAGATCAGACGCAGCGGGCAGGCTTCGCGCACTTGCGTGGGACATCACGATTGCCGCGTGTAATTCCGGCCAATTTTACAATTCATGTTTAAAATTCTTAGACCCAGATCTGAAGCTCTGCCTTCCATCCGGCCTACCACGACGTGAATAAATTTTACTGTGTCGCCTGTGGCTTGGTGTAGCATTCACCAAACATTATTCTTTCTCACTCGGAATGGCTGGTAGTCCTGCATGTGCCATCTGCGGGTATGACTATACTATATCCCACATTCTTTGTGACTCCGCTGCCTACAGCGCCGCAGTCTCTAAGTCGTGCGCTTGAGCGTCTGGATCCATGCCCCCTGAAGGAAATGGAGATTCTCGGCCATTGGCCGCGGCGATCGTCGGCGGTGAAAGCCTCTAAGGCACTGATCCGCTTCTTGCGAACTTCTGGCCTGCATGATAGGCTGTGACTTAACGAACGTTGACTTTCCATGTGACTTCAGTTTTCTGTTACTCTCCTTTCTCTTTCTTTTTTTTTTATCCCCTCACCTCCCTCCCCCCGAGTAAGGTAGCAAACCGATTATTTTTCCGGTTAACCTACCTGCCTTTCCTCTTATTCCTCCTCCTTCATGACATGTATCGGCTGCTTGTACTGCCTTCTACCTGCGCCCAAATGTACTATATAGTGCAGGCTTCGTGAAATGTATGCTTTCTTTACCTGCATTTCATTGAGAGGTCGAGGACGAAGAGGAAAAAGTATGCTATTTGAGTCCCAATGGGGATGCGGCAGCATCGAACGCTTCAGAATGTTACGGTCTCCGGTGATTTGCAGCAAAATGTCAAGTTCGGGCTACAGATGTTTCTTCATGTCAAGGAACCGGCATAGAAACTCTAGCATAAAAATAGTTGCAGATGCTAGCACGAAGAGGACGCAAGATTTCGTGCCTGCTGTCTGCTGGCCATATAGTTGCCGCTGAAAAAAGAACTGAATCACTCCGAAATCATTAGAACTTAGATTTTCTGTCACAATTGGTTGGCGCTAGAGTATATGTGTACTGCATAATATAACCTAGTGTTTTCAGTACCAACAATACAAACCGAAAAGGGTAGGCAGGTTGCACTCGATGTATCTCAATGTAACATGATGGCTCACGTGTTTATTACCACATAAAAGTATCCTGCAGATCTGCTATGGTAAAGCATTTGTGAGTACAAACTGTAATCGGGCTACTGGGTGATTCAAATAATGATACAAAAAGTCTTGCCTCATTTTGTGCCCCGCGTATATGCAACACGGTTTTTTTTTTTTGCAGCTATATCATGTGCATTTCTGGTGGCAGAGCTTCTTGAAAAAAATGTAAAGTTACAGTTGTATAACCAGCTAAAGCCTCACATTTCCGTCTGCGGCGGAAGTATGGCCTCTAAAGTACGGCTTCCTCTAAAACGTGACCTATCAGAGTGCAGTTGTAGGCAAGGACCGATAATTATCCTGTCTGTGACAAAACGGCTTCAATTTCTCATTGTGCTATCCTTCCAGTTAACATGTGAGCGGTGTGTAATTTGGCAGCCCTGAGTCGCTGCCGATGCATCGTAATTCGCAGAGTTCGCCGGTTTTTGCTTTCGTTAACACTTCTATTAACAGACGAGTGAAAATATACTTCGCGCCACCGTCTGACCAGCCCTTCTTCATAACGTGGTAACAGCACAAGCAAATATAGCGTGTCCAAAATGTCACATCAGCTCGAATATTTGCAACTTTTTCGCAGAGCTCATGAAGAGCAGCCTCAAAAACCGAAGGAAATGAAGGACGAAGTTTCATATACATTACAAGCAGCAGCCACGACAACCAAAGCGTACACATATCATGCCCTTGAACGAAAGAAAATCGAAGGGTTCGTTCACAGATTGACGGGCATTCCATACAGACCGAAATTGAATTTGGCGTGCTGTGGAAGTCTCTCTGCGAAAAGAAAAGCGCCCTGGTGCAACTTTTGACAGCCGCAGACCCAGCTATCTCGCCTCTGTACACTGTTCGTGCGAATTTCACCGTGCGATTTTTAGGCAGTTTTCCTTTCTTGTTTAGTAATGGTTCCAACTTTAGGCAGGTTTCAGGCTATTTCGACTATTCAACATGCTTCGTACATATATTATTTCTATAACTTGCTGACGCCTAGAAATGCATTATTTATATTCCATTTTATTTTTTTATCTGGATTAGTTTCAAAACTTTTTCGCCCTATAGAGATCGGCTCTCTTCCTGATGCAATCTTTTTTTCAATACCATCGTTCTGTGTTCCGTTCACTTTGCTCAATACAGCACATACCGCATTATGGCAGTTACTCCTCTGCGTGGGGGCTCCGACTACGGCGACAAAAAGACCCCCAATAGCGTTTATTTTTTTAGCGGTTTTCAAGCAAGCATGCAATGCGGCCGGAAACAGAACAGCTTCTCTATAGAATGGAAGAATATACGAAAAGTGCAATTAAATTCAGTTCCCCTCTTCCCCATTCTCTCTCTTGGCGGCGAGTAAGATGAAAAGAACAACAGCTAAAAAAGGTTTTGCGTAGTGAATGTTGTAGATAAAGAAAAAAAGAAAACAAAATAACCCAGCCCAAGAGTGCCCGACCTGCTGCATTTGAAAATGCCTGCCGCAACAACCTGGTTTGAGAGGGGCTGTTTTGGTTTTCTTTTAAGTATTTCCTTTAATATGACAATTTGTATCCTTCACATTTCTTGATGCTAGTACAGCTGCAATACTTTAATTCACTCCAATTCTCGTTTCTGTTCTGAAGCGTTCTCAAGACCATAACAATTTTTTTTTCCCAAGACACCAAAAGACAGGGCAGACTGTGGTTATAAGCATTGCAGCCTGAGATCGGAAAGCGAAAATAGCGGTTGAGTTGGAAACAGTTTGGATGAAAGTTAGTGACTTTTGAGCACTTTGATTGCTGCAGTTTTATCAATTGTAACTGAAAGCGAGTGGTGCTTTTGAGAATCCCTCTTACTGCCTTTTATTGTCACAAGGCTCTTGGAGGTGGATATTACCGTTGTATGCTTCTATCTTGGTTCTCTCTGATCATCCTTGTACTTTGGAAAGACAGCAAGTGTGAGCACAAGCTAGCAATTACATCGGTCACAGTAATTTTTACGTTTCTCGACTCTTAGTCATGGTTAACAGTCTGCAGAACTCTTGACATGCAGCGCAGAGCACTAGCTTATAGTTTCCGGTGCGTTTTCAGCCCCGGAATGGTAAAAAGCGAAAATAGTCCGATCATGCATTGCTCTTTCGCCAATATTGCTTTTCTTACAATTTGCAGAACGCACGAGGAGCGGCAACACCCAAGACTCCTCTCAACAATTCAACAACGCGAGACGCTCGCGCTCCGTCTTCTACACCTCCACAGAAGACTTCTTCACCAGTCTCGAAGTGGACTCCCAAGCCAACGGTCAGGATGGACCCTGACGACTACGTGGTCGTGCTGCAGCCACGCAGTACGGTCTCCCTCAAGACGGCCTTCCAGCAAGGTGAGCTCGGCGCTGCCATTTCGCAACTCATCGGTAGGCAGCACATGAACACCATCACCATTTCACGAAATTGGGAACAGAACATCATCGTCTGTGGCACGCAGAACCCAGAAGTGGTTAAAAAGCTCCTCACAGACATTCCACTTAACACCAGCAGAGGATCGCTCGCATTTCACGGCCACCTCAAGCTCACCGGTGATGTGTGTCGCGGTGTGATATCTGTTCACAACTTAGAAACCAGTGAGTCACTAAAACAAAATGTGCAGTGGCGCGGTGGTGAACTAGTTCATGTGCGCAAGCTGGAACAATCAAACGTAGCTGTGCTGACTTTCGAGGGACGCACTGTTCCGCGTTACGTCCACTATAACGCAGAACTGACTCCCGTCAAGGAGTACAAAAAAACAGTGCCAGCGTGCTACCGTTGCGGCACACTGGGGCACCGGGTGGACAACTGTCCCACCCCGGTCAAGGAAAGATGCGGCCTTTGTGGTCAAAACATGGGGCTTGGTACTGAGGGGATGGCCCCCCACGTCTGCAATCCTATCTGTTTAATCTGCGGGGGCCCGCACCTCACCACCTCCCGCGAATGCACCGCGAAATTCATCAAGTTACCGCAGCCAGGGCCCAGGACGCCACCCAAGGGAGCCAATGCCGGCGCTACACGGGGAGGGCGGCAGCGAAACAACCACAAGACGCCACGGCGTGGCGTGATGCCTCCCCCTGGCAAGACAGCAACAGTAACGCCACCACCCGGAGCAGCGGAGTTCCCAGCTCTCAGCGCTTCATCTGGCGGCGCCGCCTGCAACCAACCCAAGGTAGGCAGCTGGGCGAGGGTCGCCTCCTCTCCTTCCCCTCCTCCCTCCTCCCCCACCAGCACCGCCGAGACACAGGAACTCAAGCGCGAGCTCGCCCTCTTGCGAGCTCAAAACGAAAAACTAGCTAGCGAGCTTAACTCGCTCAAATCCCAATTCCATACTCCGCCCGCGTCGAGCGACGAGGCAGAAAACATAACAGACAGGGAGATCCCTCCTCCTGTGGAGAGTCGCGCCGCGGCCCTGGAGACCCGGGTGACCGCAATTGAAACACAATTGGCTGACCTCCCCAAAATTATCCATGACACCATCGCGCGTCAGGTGGAGAGTGTCATCGCACAGGTGACACAAGCCGTAACGCACATTATCCAAAAATGGATAAAAGATAATCCACGCGTCCTTAAACGCGTAGGACCCATCAGGGATGCTAACCGCACCTCAAAATTCAATAGAGCTATTCCCGATGAGTTTGACTTTTCGGAAGACTCCTGCACGTCTGCGCCGGGCACTAGCGGACTGGGGAGTCTTAACAACGTGACCCCACCCTCCGCCTCCGACCATGGCCCCCAACCCTAAGTCGCGAGCAAGAACAAATCAGCCGCTTACACTAACGCAGTGGAACTGCCGAGGTCTCAAGGACCACAAGAAGCGGACTCATCTCCGCCTCTATCTTGAGAACCTTGAGTTCCTCGTCGCCGTGGTTGCCCTTCAGGAACCCGGCGCCGGTGCCAAACTAGCAAACTACACTACATTTCAACACAACCCGCAGACATGTATACTTGTTCACAAGCGATACACTGCGCAGGAGGTCACACTTCCCACAACACCGTCTTTCCCATACACGATGGTTTCAGTGCTGCCCCTAAAGCGGTCTGACCCACCTGTACACATTCTAAATATTTACTGCCCACCGAAACTTAAGAACGTGCTGCCCCTAAAGCGGTCTGACCCACCTGTACACATTCTAAATATTTACTGCCCACCGAAACTTAAGAACGTCACGTTCAATGAAATTTTCACTCAAGCTATGCAGGTGGCGGGTAGGGATCCCCTCCTAATCGTCGGCGATTTCAACGTCCCGAGCAGGCTATGGGGATACCCCCAGGAGGACAGGCGTGGGAGGAAGCTTGCGGAACTTCTTTCCACACTTGGACTCACCCTGCACACTGACCCCGCCAACCCAACACGTGTCGGCAATTCCATTCAACGAGATACTTGCCCGGACCTCACATTTACACGCAACATACGACATGCCGACTGCCTGAATACAGAGGACACTCTAGGTAGTGATCACTGTATAATCAATACAACCATTTACATGCGTCCCCTGAAACGCCCACTAAAACAAGCTCGTATCCCTGACTGGACGACTTTCCGCACCTCTCTACCTATTGTAGACCCCCTCCAGTCGGGATACGACGCCTGGTCCAGATCGCTCACGTCTACACTCACACAGCACGAACAGCAGATACAGCTCACAGAAACACAAACAGACGTGGACAACCACCTTCTCCACCTTTGAAAGGCCCGTCGCAGCCTCACGAAGCGATGGAAGAAACAGAAACATAACAGACGCCTAAAGAACCGCATCCTCGAACTCACACAACAGGCAGCGGAATATGCTACTCAGCTAGCCGACACTAACTGGGTGGACCGGTGCAACGCGGCTGCTCGCCAGATGTCTGGCCGCAACACGTGGCGCCTGTTCCGCGCTCTCATCGATCCAATACAAACACGCACGGAAACCCAACGCCAATTACATAGGGCCTTGCACAACTTTACAGGAACGACAAAACAACTAGCGCACACGCTCAGGGATCGCTACCTGTGCACCACTAAGGACCCCCGGCAGGCGGGGTACTCGTATGCAGGCGAAGAGAACACGGAGCTGGACAAGCCGTTCTAGCTCCACGACCTCCGGGCGGCCTTGAGCAAAATGAAGCGGGGCACTGCACCCGGGCGCGACAAGGTTACGGTCAAGCTCTTGGCCAACCTTCCCGACGCAGCCTACGCCGCGCTCCTCAAATACATCAATCGCATTTGGGACGGAGAGACTCCTCTCCCTCTCGATTGGAAATCGGCTCTCGTGACCTTTATTCCGAAGGCCGGCAAACCTATTGATGTGGAGAACCTTCGCCCCATCTCCCTCACGTCTTGTGTCGGCAAGCTGATGGAGACGATGGTGCGCGACAGACTCTCCGATTTTCTCGAAACACAGCACACTTTCGCGGACACCATGTTCGGTTTTCGCCCTCACAAGTCTGCACAGGATATACTTCTGCAGCTTCACCACGACATCTTAGATCCTGTCGAATGTCCCCACAACGACAAGGTGGTCCTGGCCTTGGATCTTAAAGGCGCATTCGACAACGTCAAACACGAAGTAATCCTGGACCACCTCAGTAACACCAACTGTGGCCACAAAACATTCAACTACATAAAACAATTTCTTACAGACCGTCAAGCCTACATACGCATACAAGATGCGGAACACGGGCCATACACCATCGGCTCGAGGAGAACACCTCAAGGCGCGGTCCTGTCTCCCCTCCTCTTCAATTTGGCAATGCTTCATCTTCCCTCCAAATTGTCCTCTTTGCCCGGGATACATCACGCTCTTTATGCGGATGACATTACAATCTGGGCCACGCAAGGTAACCTGGGCCACATGGAATCCTGCCTGCAAGCAGCGGCGACCCTAGTCGACGACTACGCGGCGTACTGCGGACTCCAGTGCGCCCCGTCTAAATCAGAATTTGTGCACATACGTCCCTCCCCTCGGGACACAACTCCCCTTTGCATCAGTCTCCCCTCGGGACCGATCCGGGAGTCCAAGGAGATCCGCGTCCTTGGTCTCTTCATACACCACCAACGCAGAGTCGACACCACCCTAGCCAAACTTCGCACGGTGGGAGACCAGGTGGGCCGCATGGTCCGCCAGGTCTCCAACAAGCGGGGCGGATTACGAAGGAAGGATGCACTGCGGCTTGCCCATGCTTTCGTAACGAGTAGAATCCTCTACTCAACCCCGTACTTGCACCTGCGCAAACATGATGATGACCAACTGGAGGTCATCCACCGGAAAGTCATCAAGCGGGCTCTCGACCTCCCGGTCACCACGTCCAACCAGCGACTTCTGGCCTTGGGCATGGTGAACACATTTCGGGAGCTTCGAGAGGCCCACTTAGTCAACAAATACACGCGTCTTGCACAGACCACGTCCGGTCGCCGCCTCTTGGACCGGCTACACATCAAACATGACTACCATATTGAGGAAAGGGAGAGTGCCAGAACCCTGGAGACGCGCCCTCCGGGTCCGACCCCTTCCCCCAACATGTCCAGAGAAGACCATAGCGGTCGTCGCCAGGCGCGCGCGGAAGCGTTGGCGCGATACTATGGTAACCAACAACATGTGTATTACGTGGACGTTGCCGGCCCACACCACGGGGTGTGGTACACGGCCGCAGTAGTACACAACACAAACACAGTCAACGGGCTCACTTTCAAAGCCTACAGCGCAACACACGCGGAGGAGATTGCCATTGCTCTTGCTCTCACTACTCCCAAGTCGAAACACATCATCACCGACTCGCGAGGGGCCTGTCGGAACTACGAGTTGGGCTGGGCTCCCCCGCTTGCCTGGCGCATACTGGAATATAGCTGTCGATCTGAAGATCGAACTCCACGCAACCTGATTTGGGCCCCCGGTCACCAGGGACTTCAGGGAAACGAACAGGCCGATCAGGCCGCCCGCGCACTCTCTCCCCGGGCTATCTCCCTGTCCTTGGAAGGGTACTCCCAATCAGACAATCTGGCCATTACATTCAAACAAATCACCGATTACTACAAGGAGGAGCACCGGCGCTACTCGGCCCCTTGTAAGGGTCTGGATCGCGCTGACGAGCGCCTCCTCATCAAAATTCTTACTAACACTGTACTGTGCCCGGCGGTGCTTAAACATTTCAATACATCCTTTGATGGCGCGTGCCAGTTCTGTGGGGAGGTGGCTGACACCTTCCACATGGTTTGGGCGTGTCAGTCAAACCCATCTATCCCCCCCAACCCCAACCCCACCAGAGAGGACTGGGAGGCGGCCCTGCTCGGCTGTCAGGACCTAAAGACCCAAAAGGCCTTAGTTCACCGGACGCGGGCGGCGTTGCTTGCCAATGGGGCCCCGGAATAGGGGCTCCACCTAGTATTGTTAGGGGAAAGGGCCAATAGGGCCTACCCCAATCACCTCTCTGTAAATATTTATTGCATTATAAATGTTTTTCACCACCACCACCAATTTGCAGCACACGCTCGCTCTCAATATGTAAACGATGCTTGATTATGCTCTTTCTCCACTGGGGGGACATTGCATATGTTCTCTTCCTTTCCGGTCACTTGATGGTCGAAGTTATTCAAAGCACCGCACTACGGCGCTTCCTTTCCTTTCATCACTTGGTCTCTCGCTGCCGCATTAACGTCATCCAGCAGAACAGAAAATATTTCCACTGCGAGAGGACGGTAGCCTGTGCCATGAAAAAACAGTCATACAAAAACAAATATACAAAGAAAAAAGCAAACAAACTAACTAACAAATAAGTTAACAAAAAATTATTCATTTTCCAGACTGCGCAGATTCGACGCCTGGGAAAGAAATCTTTCTTTCATTTTCTCAGTGACATGAGTCTCATAATATCACGTGCGTTTGTATGAGTGCGGTAGTTTAGTGCATGTGCTTCGTTTCATGATTTGCACACTCATATGAAGTATTCCGCCACTTGGGGTACCAGACAAAAATTTGTAGCATTCATTTACATGTTCTTCGTCCGTTTTCTTTTTCTTCTTTGATTATATACCTATAAAAATGGTTTCCAAAAAAGGAGATTGCCTAGTAACTGCCTAACTTCTGGGTGGTCACCTCAGGCATTCCATGAGGGTAGCGAGGAAAGTGAACGGAAAGAAGAAATAGAGAAAAAAAAAAGGTGCCTTTGTAGAGTGCGTCAGAATAATTTCCATCCCCTGTGGATCATTACCGGACTCTGACGTCGCAGAGCACACGAGCGTCTTTTGCGTTTCGCCTGCAATGAACGCGATCGCCGCGGTGTCTCTCCAGCATCATTTTCCTAATGATGCGGTGTGGGTGTTCAGCGAAAAGTAAGAAAGTTAATGCGCGTTTTATTTCTCTCGAGAACAATTTTAATTTTTGGAAAATGCGTGGTCCTCTATGCCATGTCTGCTGGATTATCCCAGGCTTTTGTTCGTAAATCAATCGCGTAACAATGAATAGTTTTGAGAAGTTCCCGGTATGTTTAAAGCGAAGAGTGATGTCAGTACTAAAGTTCTGCGTATACATCTTAAGTTAATAACAGAAATAGTACCGCAACCAAAAACGAAGGCAAAATAAAAAATTGCATATTAGGAAAGCAAATATTCAGTTAT
This sequence comes from Amblyomma mixtum, assembly GCF_055824585.1. Taxonomy (NCBI): domain Eukaryota; kingdom Metazoa; phylum Arthropoda; class Arachnida; order Ixodida; family Ixodidae; genus Amblyomma; species Amblyomma mixtum. The sequence continues at coordinate 258,485,624 of NC_143012.1, read as the reverse complement.
TGTCCCATATACCTGTTGACCCGAAAACCACGTGATGAGGGAAGCATTGAAAAGGCACTGAAAAATAAACAAGTGCTGCAGTATGCGGTTAAAGCAGCCGCCACCTCGTACGCTACTTCACTTTCCACTTCTTGCACCTGCGTCACCGAATGCGAGTACTCGGATATGGGGGTCTCCCGGGCTTTTACCTCTTCCTCGTCCTCTTACTGCCCCAGAACTTGAGCTACGTCGAAAACTTGACATATCTAATGCCCAAATTGCTCGCCTTACCAAACTTATTCGGCAACTGAAAACACAGCGTGCTCCTTCGCCGGCCCCGACCACAGTAGAGGTGGAAGCTCCCCCGTCATCGCCTCCAGCGGCTATGGAGGTGGCGGCGGCGCCGGAGCCACCGCCACCTCCATAGCCGCTCCATAGAAGCCATCCGCGTTAGCGGTGCGTGTTCAAGCCATAGAAGCCCGATACGATGAGTTAGCCGCTCAGCTCGCGGCCCTTCCCGGTCAACCCGAAGCTGCTATCAAGCAAGCGCTGGGCCCACTCGTAGCCCAAATCACACCGACAGTCCTCCCTACTATGCAAGACTCGTTCATGCCCCAACTCGATACGTCGCGTCAACGCCAAAAATTCCGCCGCCGCAAAGTCAGACGCTCCATTGAGACCCAGGAAGGCGCGACCACCTCCATCGCACCGGCACCGGCTGCTGGAGTGGTTCTCTTGGACAAAGACGAATTTAGCTCTGGATAATCTACCAATACCTTTGGCTAGTTCCAGCACGCGTAGCCATTCCCTCAAGCCGAGCCCTTAAAATCGATACAGTGGAACACTGGGAGTTTCCTTCGGGGTGGCCGTCAGGCTTCGCTGTAGAGCTGTCTGGCCACTTTGGGCACACCTCCGGCTGTCCTCGCTGTTCAGGAAGCAAGCCTTGATGTTCGTCTCTTGGGGTATTGTACGTACTAGACAAGCAACCGAGCTTGCAATCTAATTCACAAATCTCATATAGCACTTTCACACGGCCTCGAAATCAGCGACGGCTTCACCAATATTCCATGATCTAAATCCTTCCTTCACGACTCCCGGACCTTTCCCTCTTCGTGCTCAACGTGTAAGTCCAGCTCAGACGTACCCGGGTCACCTTCGACGAGATCCTTTCCAAGGTGATCCGGGTGGCATGCTCCACTCGTTATCTTGGGAGATTTCAACGACCAGAGTATCCAGCTGGCTACCGCGAGGACAACGTTAAAGGTCGACGCCTGGCCTAACTTGTGGTGTCCAGCTTGTCACCGCAGTCGTTAGTGCGCAGGCGCGCAAAACGAATAAAAGGCGTGCGCCGTAACCTGCGTGCGACCAGCCACAACATGTGGCAATAAACGTCGCTTCGCCCCTGGAAACTTGTGTGGTCCTTAACATGAACAACGTAGCACATCAGAACTCATTTCCCGGCTCCAACTCACGCTCCTTACAGACCCCTCCTTCCCCGCTTGGGTCGGTACGCCCATAAAATGCGCCACATGTCCTGGCCTCACCCTCACAAAGTCCACTGCCCACGCAACTTGGGAGAATCTTAACGATACCCTGGGTAGCGATCACTGCATACTCCGTGTCACCATTCACACACACTCGTCGTGCAAAGGATGGGCCAGCCCAACTCACGCAGTCGCACAAATTCCGCACGGCTTTCATCCCAAACGTCCTGCTAACGGAGGGGTACGATGTTTGGGCTAGACATGTCACTGCACTGAAGCGCGACCACACTCAGACTCATGCTCTGACGGACGACAGGCCGGTGGACGACAACCACATCCTTCCTCTGTCGGAGGCCCGCCGCGGTCTTGTCCGTCGATGGAAGCGCATACACAAGGCGAATCGCCGTCCCAAGATGCGCATAGCACAACTCACTATACAGGCCGAGGAACATGGTGTCCGTTTCGTTGACTCCAAGTGGTCCGCACGCTGCAACCGAGCTGCAGGACAGGTCAGCTCCAAAAGCACGTGCAGCCTTTTTCGCGCTCTCCTCGACCCGTTCAACACGCGCGGTGAAGCACAACGCAACCTAAACCGTGCTCTACACAACTACTCGGGTACGATTGCACAGCTAGCTGAGGACCTGTGTGAGCACTGCCTATGCCGCACAGAGGACCTACAAGGTCCTGAGTTCCAGTATGCAGGATAAGCCAACACCGACCTGGACGGTCATTTTCCGCTCCATGACTTAAAAGCAGTCATAGCCAAGATGAGAAGTGATGAGAAGGATGAAAAGACTCCTTAACTACATCAGTCGGATTCGGGACGGGCTCCCCCTCTCTAGCGTATTGAAAATGTTTTTCGTAACAATCATTCCTAAGCCCGGAGAGACAGTACACTTTGTCAACTTGATACCCATTTCGCTAACCTCATGCATTAGGGAACTCATGAGGACGATGGTTCGAGACCGATTTTCTCTCTATCTCGAATCCAAGGGCCTTTTTGCAGACGCCGTTTACTGGCGGGTTCTGCTCGCACATGTTGGGCCATGACATACTCTTAGAACTCCACGTGGACATCATCACTGCTAGGATGACCAACCACAGAGATCGCGCTATTATGGCATTTGACCTTAAAAGCGCTTTCAATAATGTCAAACACGACAGGATTGCGTACAACCTCAGCTACACCAATTGCGATGCAAAGGCGTTAAGCTGCGTCCAGGACTTCCTCTCACAACGGCAGGCCCTGCTTCGGATCTATGATCAGCAGCAGTAGGGACCTTATTTCATGGGAACCAGGGGCACTCCGGCGCTGTGTTTCGCCTTTACTGTTCAAGATCCAATGATGCAGCTACCGTCCCTTGTGCAGCGGGTAAAGGGTGTGCACCACGCCATGTATGCTGACGACGTAACGCTATGGGCTCCAGCAAGCCGCGACCATAGTCGAGACTTGCGAAAACTCATGCGGGCTCGCTTGTGCCCCAGCCAAGTCCGAGCTACTACACATTCGTGCCTGCAAGACCGACTCCGCGAGGGTCCTGTCCGTGTGGTTGAGGAGATGAGAGTCTTAGCCTACGCCCTCACCGCTGGCTAAAAGCCGACTCCACCATCGCCAAAATCAAGCGCATAGGGGGAAATGGTAGGCTGTATGCTACGACGCGTGTCTAACAGGAGCGGTGGCTTGCGTGGACGCGATGCGCTCCATTTCGCTTAAGCTTATGTCACTAGTCGCAACCTCCACTCATCCCCGTGTCTCTGCCTGAGTGCAGCTAACACAAAGTCGTGAAACAAGCTCTGGACCCCCCGATTACCACCTCCACGAGCCTCCTCGCGCCGTGGGATGCTCAACACCTACTCGGAACTGCGAGAGACTCATCTCATGAGTCAATGCATAGACTGCGTCACACGGGGCCAGGACGGCGTCTACTCTAACTTATTCACTAATTTTTTTTTGTGTTTGAATGACTTCGCTATGTCGATACCATGCCCAATGGGGAGTATTGCATTCTTTCCGGTTGTATTTCCCCAGCACTGTGAGTCTTAATTGAATCATCAGACTTTGTGTTTTTGGCATTTACACTATATTCTTATCATTGCTTTCTTTGCAGTTATTGGTTTTATACTAATTACTCTGTAGGTCCTTTGTGTTCACGATTAATGTTGTCGTTAAGGAATAAACTTGAAATTCTTACTGTGTGCCCCCGCCCCTCACCCGCTACCCTTATCGGCCTTTCTTTTTTTTGCCTTCACTTCCCATTTTGCGCTTCAAGCTTCTGAAGCAACAGGATTGAGGACGTCGAGCTAGCTCTTATAATTAAGCAGGTAACGTTGACGGTCTTTTCGAGGTCATTGCGTCTGCATGCAGCTACCCTGGCGACAACTCTTGTCCATGAAAACGTTAATAAACTAGCGCAGAAGTTGAATTCACGTTTGCACAAATTAAAATCAACGTCGAGGTGGTCACATGGCTCTTCCCGAGAGCGAAAGGATGCCTGTGTTATTCAGCTTGCAATACTATGACCATCTCAACGCCCATAGCGAAATGTATAGCCCAAGCCACGAGACGATCTAGCCGGTAGTACCAACTAATCAGTCAACTCGCTATTGTAAACTTCATCCCTTATGCCTGCCGACAAAGTGGACCTTCAAACTCGCCCTTGGCGGTGAACGCAAGGCCGTATTACAATATCTGTGACCCAGCTAATGTATTCTGCACGCTCCTCGTGCTTCTTTCTCGGGCTAAGGCATCGTGTAAGAACAAGTCGCCAGGAAAATTGTCGACCGCCTGCATTTCTTTAACGTGAAATAGAATAATGTTACAGATGGGTTTCTGCTTTTCGACTTGTATAAAATGAGGCTCCAGCGAAGGGAATTAAGCCTGAGCACTCAGCATGAGTAGCCTAGCACCATAGACGGGGAGTTACTGCGGGAGGTCATTATGTAAAATAATCGGCGCAAGTCCGGGAAAACAAAACCAGTATGCTAATGCAGAATCGGTCTGGTCTGCTTAAAGACGCCATCTATGTGATGATGGATTGCATTTCGATAGCTGTCAATACTAAACAGCCGACTTTACGGAACTGTGCATACACGATAAAGGGAATACGGTAATAATGGCTACAGGTCGGTCACTTACGAAGACTTGATCGATCGACAATTATACAATTATTAGAAATTGTCGTGTTTGGTGCTTTATATTTTTTTTAATAGCATCTCGGCTTCAGGAAGCGTTTTTAAAGAGCGTGGCAGACAGGCTGCGAAAGTAAACTACATCAGCACATGTGTGCACTTTTCTTCTAAGATTTAGAGCAAAAAACAAGGAAGTCAAATAAAATTTCCATCTAATATTGTGGCAAAAAAAGCACACGCTACTGCATCCTGTGTAGTGTCACCTTTTGTTTGATTGCTGTTTGTGGGCAGTGGCGTAAATATGTATTATTTCTTTGACTAGTAACGAATTTCAGCTCTAAAGTCAGTGCTTGCGTTTTCCATAAGCTTTTTCATAAGCGTATGCCATTGTGCACTGTTGCCAGCAAAATTGTCTACAAAGATCTGGGCTCTGAGACCAAAAATGGCCGCTTGGCTTTGCGGAGAGGCAGTCTGTCGTGAAGGAAGCCCGAGAATAGGTCCTCTTCCAAAAAGGTCACCTCCTTTTTGTTTAGTATCAGTGGCACCTTGGGTGCTTGCTCGACCAGCTTTAGCATCATAAAAAATTACGAGGAACTTTAGCGGCTAAAGTGGTGAAAGGCGAAAGCCTGAGTGCTGCATTCTGCTACGCGATTGTTCACTTTACATTCTGGTGGTGCATAAATTAACTACCAAATAATGACGCTTAATCTTTGCCTTTAGGAGTGGAACGCGACAGCGTGTTGTAGCGCTGCCAGGCAGCCCTACCGCGCAATATGAGCGCTAGTCTCCATCAGGGTAGGCGGCAGGCACGAGCGAGCTATTACACGAAAACATACAGCAACCGCTCCGATATCCTTTATGTCGACGCGGCACAAAATTCGAAACCAGGATATTTCACGGCAGTCGCAGCCTATGAAGACGGCACAGTGGGGGCTGCCGCCACTATCCGGACTAATTCGCCTGCAGAAGCGGAAGGAGCCGCCATCACACTTGCCCTGGCCCACTCCACCATTGACAAAAACGTAACCGAAATTTGCACAGATTCCCAGGCCGCGTACCGCCACTACCTAAAGGGCGTGGCGACGCCGGCAACACATCGTATTCTTGCCACAGTCACCTCTCTCGACCGAATGGTTACTCTGTCGTGGGTCCCTGGGCATTCCTCGATCCCCGGTAATGAGCGCGTTCATGCGCTGGCCCGAGAACTCTCCTCGCGGACCCCGGATGATCACGCACCCAACCCTGCGAAAGAGGCTACATCGGTCCTGTATACATATCATCAAATTACAACATTCTACAAACTCAGCCGCATGACACTGCCACCACCCCACCGTACCTTGTCGCCCTCATCCAGCGCCACATGGCGACAATTACAGACAGGCTGTTTTATTTCCCCCCACCGTCTCTCATGCTTTCACCCCACCTTTCCTCCTGATTGTGCCACCTGTGGCGTGCCCAGATCTACACTTTTCCACTACCTTTGGGAATGTCCTTCCCCAAAGGCAGTACCCCCCATCCCCAATTCCACTCATTCTTCCTGGGAGGCTGCTTTACGGACCGCTCAGCCCGCCGGCCAGAAATGGCTGGTGGATCGGGCTTTAGGTGAAGCGCAAGCCCGTGGACTCCTGGACCAGTAGGGGACCACCCTGGAAGATTTTTTTTTTGGTGTAATAAATTGTTTCCATCCATCCATCCATCCACGGAACGCCACCACCCGTTCGGCGCGATGCGTTGCCCTTTGAATTCAACGCTTTTTGAGGAAAGGTTCTACGCCTTGCTCGTCGGTAAATTGGTTTTTGAGGAAAGGAAATGTATCTGTCTCTCATATTTTGGTGGACACCTAAACCTCGCCGTAACGGGAAGGGAGGAAGATGGGAGTGAACGAAGACACCGTATGTTCATTCGAAACCATCGAGCTGGCATGGCGGAGTGGTAGCGTGCTCGTCTCGCACTCCGGAGACCGGGGTTCGATTCCCGAGCTCGGCCAATTTCTTACTCAATTTTATTTGTTATCTGGTCTCACTAGAAAGGTTAATTAGGCTAATTGGTTAAGTAAGTCCAACTAACTTGGAGCATCACTATAGGATCCCTTTAATTGGTTGCATGGTTTGTGCCGAAGTACAATTGGCCCCGTTTGAAATTCGCGCACTGTGACGACACGACCGTTTCGACCAATTGAAAAGCGTGACATTTCTGTCGACAACTTCTGCTTACAACGATGAGGCATTAAAGGCTTCCGCCTTAAAAGCTCGTGTGCATAAGGTAAAATTTTGCCAACCTGGGAATCTTCGTGGTATTACTAAATTTACTTATACTTTTTACTCATGTTTACGTTTACATAAAGATAACTATATCGCTATATACATCTATTAGCTTTTTCTTGCATAGGCCAGGCGGACGCCTTTATTATACATTGTTGCCGGAGTTTAATAATGAAAATTCTAACCTCACATGCTCGATATTGTCCGCCAATCATGGCTGATGGAAGAACAAACACCGAAGATTCCTTCAGATATATATTCTCACATAAAAGAAAACAAACATTCTTTTCCGAGAAGCTGGCACACCGCCAGAGACCACCCGGTGATCGTGCTATGGAATGCGCACAAAACTGGGACGGGAGTTGTGAGGAAACTCGCGACTCGCTAAAAACTAGGTGTACATGCTGGCGACAGATGTCACTACGCTGGCAAAGGTGGCGTTGGATGGTGAAGCAGAGAACTGCTTGACTATCGCCAACGGCAGGTTTTTTGCGACCGCATGCGAGAACGCCCGAGAAGAGTTCATTGTTAGAGTGGAAAATCAAAAGTGGGCGGATTATAGGCCTCGTGTTGATGCGCGGAGCGCCACACGCAAGGACCGCAGACATCAGTCAAAGGAAGGTCTTGCCTCGTAGGCATTGGCACAAAGTTTCTCTTGTTCTCGAATTGTTTATAAAGAATAAGCGATTTTTCCGGTTATTCTAAGCAGCCATGGGATGCCTTCGCCCCGCTGTCGCATTTTGTCGATTGTTGCCTAACATTGATAGACTAAAACAAGGAGAACACATGGCTGAGCTACACTCGAGACGACAGCGTGCCAAGGCGTCCGAATGGCCGCATCCTTTCACGTGTGGTCTGAATAAACGCACCATGTGCAACTTTCTCGGAAAAGAAAAAAATCGAAAATTGGAAAATTGTGAGATAATCATATGAAAATACTGAACGTAATGGTCCATTCTTCTGATATGTAGGAAAGTCTTTCTTTTAAATTTTTCCCAGCGATCACATAGAACATTTAAGAGTGCTATAGAAAACCAGTAGGCAATGATTTTGGTGATAAAAAAAAGTTAATAGAAATAAAAAATGCAACACTGCCATCTCGGTCATCTGCGATAGAGAAATCGTACATTATATAAAAAATTATCTTCACTAACGGTTTCTCGCTCAAAATGCTTTTGTCCATAATTGTTGGCTACGGTTAAACCTACGTGGAAACCTCTAAACCCGAAATAAGCCTTGGAAACGTCCACCGCTAGCCTGATTACTCGAATCCGCCTCTTGCACAATGCTTTTGTTATGCTCTATACTACCGCCGTGCCCACCAAAAGTGAAGAAAGTCAGTGAAAAAAGTCCTCAAATTACCCCTCTAGCTGTATCAGGAGGGCATGATGTACAAAAGGATTTCAATAATTGTCAGCAGTACTCTCTTTCTCTGAAGCTTTGTTTTGCTATTTTACATTTAATATTCACAGAATATAACACCTGACTGCCATCATCAGCGACCAATTTTATATGCAATTTTTAAAAATCAACGATTATACTAAACGCAAGTTTTCACTTGATTCGATCTCTTTCTGCATGGTTTGCAACGGGCAGGAGAAGCATTCGACACTTTGTCTTCCAGCGACCACCGTAACAAATGGCGTAGAGGCCATGACGCGCCAAACTCATCGTTAGTATTTCCGATGCAAACGTTAAAACCCTAGATACACCTCCACCAACAAAAGGAGGAGGCTGGCTTTCATAAAGTTAACTCGACAGTAGACTATAGTCACACTTTCAACCAGGTAATACAGCAATTTGTAGACTATAACCAGCCACTATATATAGCCTTCAAGAATAGTTTCACTTGCTCGACACCACAGCAGGTGAGCTGGCCTTACGAAACCAGGTTGTACAAGACACATATGTAGATCTTCTCGAAAATATATGTGGACCATTACCTCCATAGAAGATGTAGTCTCAATCAAGAAGGGTGCCATTCCGCGAGGCACGATCTCTCAAGTGCTGCGCACCGGGTGCGGGAAACATTCAGATATCTGAACTGGGGAGAGCACGGGGTAAAGTCAGTGTAGAGAGACAGCGCTCTGATGATGGTTTGGTTTGGTTTATGGGGTTTAACGTCCCGAAGCGACTCAGGCTACGAGGGATGCCGTAGTGAAGGGCTCCGGAAATTTCGACCACCTGGGGTTCTTTAACGTGCAAAAGCGCTCTGATGAGTAGCTCGGGGGACGAATTTCAAAACGTGATCGAGGGACTAGGGAGAAAAGTTGAACAATCATTCTAAAAATTTCCACACAGAAACTGTAATACTGCTGAACACTCTTGGAAAGTCACAGCAGTTTACAATAGGCAGCGAAACACTCAAAGCGGTTTCACTTGCGGTGCGCAGTACTTGAGAAATCGTGCCTCGCGGAATAGCACCCTTCTTGATTCGGACTATTTCCTTTATGGAGGTAATGGTCTACATATATTTTAGAGAAGACCTACATATGTGTCCTGTACAACCTCGTTTCGTAAGGCCACTCACCTGCTGTGGTGTCGAGCAAGTGAAACTATTAGCGTGTAGTGACAACAGACCCCGGCCACGAGCGCGAAATAACTAGGAGAATAAGGCTGTCATGGAATGCATTTGGCACGTATTTTAAAGATAGGAATGGTAAGTTTCCAGTATTCTTCACGACGAAATTATGCAACATCTGTATATTATCACCGCTCAGGTATGGGATAAAAACGTGAAGGATAACACGGCGTAGCATGACTTAGGATGACGACGTGGCAGCCCAGCGAAATGAAGATTATAGGCATAAAGGTATGAGAGAGGAAGAGAGCCGAGTGCGTAATAGAACAAAGTGGAGTTAATTTTACTCTAGTGGATATAAAGTAGAAAGCAGCATGGGCAGGGCACGTATTACGAAGGCAGAATAGAAGAATCTCTGAGGCTGTGGGCGATCTTGGATGGGTGCAACAAGCTACTTTTCTTCTTTACACTCTTTGCTTTCCTCGGCCGCAAAGGACCCATGATCATGTATGTTTAATTTGCAATAGAACTCAACTTTAGTTCTCTTTGTCTTAACTCCCGCCAAATGTATATTCTCTATTCAAAGTATTGCTGCAAACCGTGCATTGCCTGATTAACTTTAGAGCCGTTGCTTTCTACTGTCTCTTTCTGCAAGCAACCCAGACGTTTAGAGGGCGCTGGGAACCGCTAACGTGCCTTGCTCTTACAACTTCAGCGACCTAAAGTACAGTTCTGTTTAAAGTGACTTGTTCGCAAAATGCTGTTTCGAGAACCAGAGGTCATGTTTTTTTTATGGTCCGATCCCGTAACATCAGCGACCGAAAGTACAGTTCTGTTTAAAGTGGGTTGTTTGCAAAGTGCTGTTTCGAGAACCAGGGGTCACGTTTTTTTATGGCCCATTCCCGTGATCAATGATTAACTTATGTCGTTGGTATCACAATCTGTGATGTCGGGGTGATACGTAGCTAGTGACGTCGGTTTGTTATCTAAGGCGCTACTGACCAGTCTTCATGACAGAAGAAAAAAGACTGAAATCATTGAAAACTTTGACTAGACATTCGCGCCGCATGGGGACGATGCAGCACAGCGTCGGAGCGATTTCAAAGGGCAAGAAATCTAAGTTACACTTGGACTAGCTACCCCAAGAGAGCAGTACTCAATACACATGGTAATGCCACAAAATACTTCTGGACGACGTGAGCAGTTGAACTGTTTCTCTTAAGTTTATTCTTGAAAGATAAACTTCATAAAAGAAAAAAGCAATCTGGGATGGCTCTGTTTTTATCGATTTGACCAAATGCACGTTCAGATGGGGCATATAATTTTTCACTATTGTTTCGAAGATGAATTATTAGGTACGTATATGCCAACCAATCGAAGCTTTTTTGCGCGAAAGCTTCTTTTATATAAGAGCCATCGCCTGCAGTTCCGAACAACGGATGCGGCAATGAAATATACTGAGGCCTTTCGAGAGCATTTCACGCAATGCTGCAGAAATTATTCTAGTGGGGCAAATTTCGAATACCCGCCGGTAGAAAAAGCCCTCGCAAAAGAATTGATACGTATGCCGGCATCAGCGCAAAGGCAGGACGCCATCACTTTTAGGTACGCGTAATGCCTGCTTATCAGTAAGCACGCAGGCAAACCTGCATCCACAAGACTGAATTGCTCAAAATTAGCAGTAAACGTGATGACAAATTTTTCTATAGCATATGACAGTGTCATGTCGCCAATACTCTGCTCCCTCTTTGTGATACGCTAACAAGCAGCACCCCGAGCGGTGATTCTGGAACCCGCGGTAAAACAAGACTGCGCGAGGATTGCTAAGATTGCAGGTTTGCGCAAAGGGAACATTTCAAGCAAGATGTGATCACGGCTTACAGGATCAGCATGTTTAAAAAAAAATTGCCGAAAGAAGCCAAGAGGCGTAGCAAGTTAATGGAACCCAGCTAGGGCGTGAATAAAAAGCACTGTATAATGACACCAATTCTGGAAAATGCTGGCATATGCAATTATTACATCCGAGAGCTGGATAAAATGAGCTGAATCTTCAGTAAAACATTCGGTTGCACCCGTATATAATACTTGTTTGTATTTCTCACCTACAGTTAAAGACTGAGGAGACTCCTCCTGCTGATATATGCGTGGCGTAGTCATGCACGCTTTTGGGAAATGGCTAGAGACTACGCCAAAGATGAGATTTTTGTTTGAGCTAGATGCTTACCATGCAGTGCATGCGAAATTCCGCTCCTCAAGCACGTTTCTCATTGACAGCAAATAACGTAACTACATTTGCACTTTCTACGAGGAATTCTACCCTGATCGCCCTTTCCATGCGTTCAACCTTGCAGTAACTTGTGAATAAAAAACCAACGTTCACTTCTCAGCCAAAGCTTGGCTGAGAAGTGAACTCGATACAAAAAATAGATCTACTATGCCAGGAAACGCTTGGGAAGCAGGAATAGCTGATTACTAGATCTTAAAGCGATAGCAGAGTCTATATTATGCACTGCATATAGACTCGGAGAAAAAGTATGAAAGCGGCTTGCTGCTTTCGAATTTAGTCGGCGTATAGCTACCACAAGAAAGTGATGATGTTGCATTCTTGGCAAGATAACCGGAAAGCGTACTGCAAGTTCTTGAAATTAATGAACAAATGACAAAAATTAAGCGCCTATTTTGCCCACCCAGCAGCTTTTAGTAGCAAAGATGCACTGTGAACTGCTGTGTATGAAGTTGATTTGTGTTATTTTTTAATTTGCTGATGGCCTGAAAAGAGAAGCCCAGCTTATCTACGGCCGAAACATAATTACGATTCCTATGCCCTTGCGTATGTTTCTGTGCATTGATACGTGAGGTGTTTTTCAAGTGAAGAAAGAAGCTTGCGAAGGGATGTTAAAAACGGTAACATGGGTTTTAAAACATTTGCGCTGTGAGGAAGGATATATATCCTTACTAATCATCGAGGTGTGGACACCCAAAAGAACATTTCTATACTCTTCAATAGCCGTAACCTGACGGTGATGGTAGATGGCCGAATCCCATAATAAAATAATACCATGACACATAGTTCTGCTCACACTTCCGGTTTGGGCACTGTGCAAGGAAAAGATGGCACCCCTTTCAAAGACGTCTTTCGAAAACGGCGTCAACCTAGATAACCCTTCAAAGTGGTATCGCGAAGGCAATCATCCTGGAAAAGTGCAGAAGTAGTGAACAAAAATTTGACGAACGTCTTCTGCACTAAATAGTAATGCATTTGAGAATATCTGGTAATACTAGTACTAATTACACTGCCCGAAAAATTGGTGGGCCAAAAGGGAAGCAGCGAAAGAGCTGCCTAGCCGCATTGCGGCACCGATCAACGCATCAGTTTTTTTTTTAGGTTGGTTACGTACGCGGAGAGAGTGAATAATTTTGTTCCCAAAGCACGTGCTTGCTTCACGAGTCACATTTTCCGCCAGACTTGTTTTCCAACTAAAATATTTCTAAAGATCACGCCTCCAGAATAGTGCGCATTCTTTGGAAGCCAAAAGAAGCAAGAGCTCCTTCATCTGCGGAAACGTCGGCCAGACGTCAGCTGCCCTCAAGTCTTCATAGAGAGCAAGACGCAGAACCACCCTCTTTGTTCTTTCATCCCCAACTGTATTATATTTTTTTCTTATTAGAATGCTTTACAGTAGTATCAATGATTGAGCCTTTCAATAGCTGTCTCTGGGCTATCCTGAAGGGATGACGGTCCGAAATTTGCGTAGAAAGGGGCGCGTGCAGCTTTTACTTTTTATTAAGAATGAGAGGGTGCCGTCTCGGGAAGAAACCTTTTGTTGGTTGATTTTAGTTAAAAAAAAAGGCTTGCGTAGAAGCTGACTTATGGATTCATGCAAATGGTCCGTTAAGATCGGAGTATTTTCTTCACTCTGACGTCTTACTTTTAAGACGCTGACGATCTCACAAGAGTCGCCTTCTCACCGTCAGCAGCTGGCCGTACTCTAGTGTGAAAATGGAAGGACACTAACTTCCTACCATGCCTTTATACCAACCTGTGAGTCAGCAGCTAACTCTCACCTCGTTTGAGGCGAAAGTACTGACGTGATCAAAAAAAAGATAAGAATGAGGCACTTTGGAGTATCCGAAGGAAGAGGTGATCTGTAAATTGTCTCTTTGCAAATACTAGCGTTGCTTAAGGACCAGTGCCGTATTGTTTATTCGGTGCAATCGTAATCCGAAAGAGCGGCGGACAACTAATGAAAGATTTAAGACGCCGAGGGCCAACCTCGCATCGCACACCAGGTATGCCTATGTGAGGAGTCCGGAAGGACTGCGTGGCTTCTTTTTTGGTAATGGAAGGTGGCAAGAATCGATACATGCAGCCCTCCAGATGTCCCCTCTTCCTTACTAAAAGGAGGAAAGGGGTATTAATTCATCATTAATTTCGTCCCCGTCACTGCGTGTATTTCCTGATCTCCAGCAACACTATGAAAGCCTGGTCTACCCTTAATCTCCAAGACATCGGTCTTAACCTCACATATAATTTCTCTCGTCAAGTAGCTTTAGTAACAGCAAAATTGTGACATCAGTTAGCAGGGCAACCATGGTGAGAAAGGCTACAGTTATAAAGGGCTTGACGTTTAGCTAGGGGAGATTATTCTCTGTTATTGTAAGAATTCAAGATCAGGAGTTTCAGGCGAGTGCTGAGCTTTCATAATGAATAGAAAATTACGCTATCCCCAGATTAGCTTGCTGTATACTGAGCATTCATTGAGTACAAATAATCTAAGAGCGAAGAGTGCTTCTCTACAGAGGCATAGTTTCGGCTGAGGGACACTTTCTGCTTAGGGGCAGTGAACTCCAGGTGCCACATAGTGCACTCGCTCTTCTGGGGAGGGTTTGACATGAGTTTTTTTCGTCTATTCCCATCTCTTGTGATAATTTTTGGGAAGGTATAATCCGGCGCATCACCAGGTTCTGCTTCCCCTCTGCGACATCTAGTTCAATATCTTTTGTAACCCTTGGGACAGTAAAAATATAATCTTTAAGTAGTGAATGTTCTGTATTGCAATGTCGCTTTCGAGGGCCTTAATTAAATTAAATGTTGAAGATGGGAAGTGTTATTTAAGCCTAAATGGGAGCTGTTCTGTTAGATAGCCAAATCTCCGGATGGTTGAGAGATGTCTAATGTGCCGTCAGACTGCGTTTGGGCCGAAGGATCACAGAATGCGCAGCCACATCATGTCCTATCATGACCTGCACAGCGCACTAACTAGCAAGATACGTGGCGACAAATCGAATTAACTGAAGGCGTCATTCGGAAATGAAAAGGACGTTTTCTGAAAGCCTCCGAAAACAGCGGAAGTAATGTTGAGAACTAGCTTTGTTATATCCTATCTAATAGTAACATCTGCGAAGCCTTCACTGATAGACATTTTTTTGTGAAAAACTTCTAGCCCGAAGACACACTGCACTCCCTATCCCAAGAGGAAGTAGGAATTCACGAAAAGGGTTATTCAGATGAGCTACGTAATTTAAAACAAATTGAACAACCAAATTTGCGACTTTAAAAATCTTATCGCTTGCTGATAACGAAAGCACTACCCTAACATTGAAATCGAGCCCGCTATTTTTATTAGAGGCATATAGAAAAACCGCAGCGTGACAGAGGAACCAATTGATTTCGTCGTGATAAAAGGCACCGCTACAATTCCGGACATCATTTCGGTGTTTGAAGTTGTTGAAAGCACCTCCTTGCAGTGGTGAGTTTGGTGAGTGCCATCCGATGGTACGCTGTGAGGACTGTGGGAGATTGCAGGTTGTATTTTACACAAACACAAAAGTACAAACAATAAACGAGGCGGCTTTTATCGGAAAGGAAACCAATTTCAGTATGAGCGTGAAAAAAGGAAAGGAACAAGAGAGCAACGCAACAACACACGGGAAAACACACGGCGGAACAGAACAAAATGCTTACGAAAAATGCAGGAAAAAGAAAGTCAAAGAGGAAAGTCACACTACTTGTCTGTTATTCGAGCAACGAGCGGGGAGGACTGGCTGGGTGTCGGGCAGTCAAGGAGTCTCTTGGCGTTTCAGTGTCAATGCACTGTTGCCGGCGTTTCTCCGTTGGCCTTCAACGCTACCGTAGCGTCAGCGTCCGTGGGCTCCCGGCACGGTTCCCAGGTCTGGTATCCCGGAAAGGTCACGTAGGCGCCAGAGGCGGCCTGTGTGGAGCAGCTGACGGATGGACGGAGAAGAGTGGCGCCTGGGCCTGGTGGTTGAGGCTCTCGACGATGGATGTCCAGGTCTGGTGGCCCGGACGTCTGCGGCTAAGGCCCAAGCCCGGAACTCGGGGAGCCAGCAGAACTCGTCCACGTCCGTCGCCCACCGCGCTCTTCTCTTCTCTGCCACGTAATCCTCTTCTACCTGTCCCAGCGTTCCCCTCCGCACGCGCTCCTCGTGCTTTTTCTTCTTCTCCTCACAAACGACGCTGGGTGGCGCTATCTCCTTACAGAAGGCCCCCTCTTCGGAAGTTTTTTCCAAGGGAAACAACTCAACTTCAGGAGAGCGACCCCAGACGCGTTCGACGATCGCAACTCAGAACACCGCACCACAGCGCGCACACTACACGCCACACATAATACGATGGTCGTCAATGCTCGAAGCGTACACAGACATTCACAAACACAGCACAGAGAGTATATGGAAAGTCAACGTAAAGCGTCCATAGAGGGGCGAAGAATCACGGAAGGCATAAAAAGTAGGTAGCCGACACTCAAAAACAAACATGAACAAACAAAAACAATTCCAACAAGAACAGGTGTGGGCTCCATTCTTCCGTATTCCATTGTTCACATCAAACCACTTCACCCTCGCGAGAACTCTTTCAGCTAGTATTTCCGTTTTCTTTTGTGAAACCGTTTTTTCCAAACCGACCTCGGTCTCCACCATGATTTTACATGTTCCCGTCCTACGATGTTATTCACTCTGTTCTCCCTTGCATTCGACACAGTCCGTTGACACATATCACACGATTTGACATAACTCTTAATGTCAGCCTGTACACCGGGTCAGTAAAACTCACTGAGCACCCTAGCTATTGTTTGCCGTATTCCTTGATGGCCGGATAATGCACTCTTATGCGCCAACTTAAGAACTTGCGTGCGTAAGCCCTTCGGTACCACCGCTTGCTCAACGACTCGGCCGGAACACACTTGGTATGTTCGGAAAAGAACACCGTCATCTGTATCAAAAGAGTGGGCGGTCTGACCCTTGCCACGAAATATTTGCCCCAACTTCCTGCGACACACGTCTAAGGTCGGGTCTTCTTCCTGTTTGAGGCGAAACTCCGGCCGTGACAAGTGGAGTGTGTTCAGAGTGGGGCTTTTACTACTCTCTGAAACCTTTGCTGTCACCTAAGGGAAGGAACATCGACCAAACTCGTCATGGCAAGGGAAACTGCCTGATCAGTTAGAACTGGCGGGTCGATCGAAAATGGAGGTTTAGCGCCAGGGAAATTGCCTATTAGGATGTCGTACAGGGGTGTAGACAAGCACCGCGCGATGGCCTTACCCGAAAAGTATGGTGAAGAAATCACCACTTCCGCTTCCGGAACTTCTACCCGGGTCCCATTGGCCAAGAATAATGTAGCCTGTTTCCCTGTAAGTGCCGCTGCCGGTACAAGGGACTCACGCACAACAATGCCGGTGCTGCCCGTATCCCGTAATACCGAAACAGGCTGGCCGAACACCTCACCGTGCCCCACGGGCATAGCAGTTTCCACCGGGTTGGAAGGACAGACCATCTCCCCCAACTGGCCCTCTGCGCGCGTTACCTCAGCAGGGTTATCGGGATGTGAATATCGAGGTGTCATGCAACAGGCGGACTCCTCACGGTCTCCTGATCTCTTAGCTTTGCATGACTGGGCATCATGTCCTACCTCGCCGCACCAGGTGCAATACAATTGCTTCGGCTTCGTCCGACAATCCGACGCCTTGTGCCCAGTCTTCTCGCAAAGAAAACACCGAAGGCGGGATTGTGAACCCGAAACCTCGTCCTTAGCCTTATTTAACGTATGCTCCCCCTGCTCTTTAAAGAACAAGTTATTTTGCCGCTGTGCCTCGAGAAAATGATCAGCAGCCTCCGCCAGCTTGCAAACTGTCTTGCCCTCCCGCTCACGTAAGAAAAGGGCTAAACGGGAATGACAGTTCAGGAATTGTTCGCTCACGACCATCTCACGAACTACCTCAAAAGTGCGGCCTTCTCCCCGCATCTCGACCCAACGGTCAAAGAAACTAAACAACCTGGCAGCATATTGCGAGGCCGTTTCACCATCCTGGGGCTTGCTCTGGCGAAACTTTTCCCGGTACCCTTCCGCTGTGAACCTAAACCTCTGAAGCAAGGCAAGCTTCGCTTTGTCATAGTCCACGGAATCCTCAGGCGAGAGCCGACCGAAGACCCTAAGCGCTTCGCCACCAAGGCACAAGCTCAACGCCGTTGCCCACTTTTCTTTTGGCCAGCCCTGCTCCATGGCCACATGCTCAAATCTCTTTAAGTAGGCATCGAGGTCATCCCGTGCCTCATTATACTGTGGTATGAGTGCGTGCGGGTTAATGGAGCTGGCCGGTGCGACGCTACGCTCTCCACGGTCACTTGGAGGATTTGCGCCACCCTCCATGAGCCTTATTTGTAGCTGCAAGTTCCGCGCCTCTAACTCCAATTTCTGTTTCTCCGTCTCTAAATTCCGTGCATCTAAATCCAATTTTTGCTTCGTAGCTTCACGCTCTAACCCTAATTTCTGCTTCGTAGCTTCACGCTCAGCGGCTCTCTCTTCCCGCACCTTACGAAGCTCGTCCTCCACCCACGCTCGCAACTCCGCGCCGCACAAGCCCATGCGCTCGCCTAAAGCAACCAACTCTGACGCGCTCATACTGTTCCTAAATTAACACAACACGCAAAGAAATAAAAACCGAACTCGTCCTTTCGTAGTGGACGCCAAATTTGTGAGGACTGTGGGAGATTGCAGGTTGTATTTTACACAAACACAAAAGTACAAACAATTAACGAGGCGGCTTTTATCGGAAAGGAAACCAATTTCAGTATGAGAGTGAAAAAAGGAAAGGAACAAGAGAGCAACGCAACAACACACGGGAAAAACACACGAGGGAACAGAACAAAATGCTTACGAAAAATGCAGGAAAAAGAAAGTCAAAGAGGAAAGTCA
This sequence comes from Amblyomma mixtum, assembly GCF_055824585.1. Taxonomy (NCBI): domain Eukaryota; kingdom Metazoa; phylum Arthropoda; class Arachnida; order Ixodida; family Ixodidae; genus Amblyomma; species Amblyomma mixtum. The sequence continues at coordinate 258,467,039 of NC_143012.1, read as the reverse complement.
CACTACTTGTCTGTTATTCGAGCAACGAGCGGGGAGGACTGGCTGGGTGTCGGTCAGTCATGGAGTCTCTTGGCGTTCCAGTGTCGATGCACTGTTGCCGGCATTTCTCCGTTGGCCTTCAACGCTACCGTAGCGTCAGCGTCCGTGGGCTCCCGGCACGGTTCCCAGGTGTGGTATCCCGGAAAGGTCACGTAGGCGCCAGAGGCGGCCTGTGTGGAGCAGCTGACGGATGGACGGAGAAGAGTGGCGCCTGGGCCTGGTGGTTGAGGCTCTCGACGATGGATGTCCAGGTCTGGTGGCCCGGACGTCTGCGGCTAAGGCCCAAGCCCGGAACTCGGGAGGCTGAACTCGTCCACGTCCGTTGCCCACCGCGCTCTTCTCCTCTCTGCCACGTAATCCTCTTCCACCTGTCCCGGCGTTCCCCTCCGCACGCGCTCCTCGTGCTTTTTCTTCTTCTCCTCACAAACGACACTGGGTGGCGCTATCTCCTTACATACGCCAGCGATGGTCGATAGCAAGAGCATTACTGAGAGAAAACCTGAGGGAAATCTGTAGGAAACCAAAGGGAAAACCAAAGTGCTTGCGCACCTAATCTGCATTTCGCCTAGCCTTGCTAAATCGTCCGTCATTTTGGTGAAAGATAAGCCGCGTGTCGCAGCAGACATTCCCGCGTTTGGACGTTGTGTGTTTGTCGGTAAGTCTGTTTGTTTGTCTCTCTGGCTGTTTGTCTGAAGCCGGATTTGTGGCGGGCTGTTGACCTGCCCACTATGTCAGGCGGCCGCCCATTTAAACCTGACAGGCTGCTCGGGAAGAGCAACCTGGGTCGCAATCCGACTCAATCGACCAAAGTCCCACCGATGGCTATACGCCTGCCAAAGCACCAGTCTTGTGCCTCTGCGCCACTGATCACCTGCCCACTGAGCGGCTTAGTTGCCAAGGTGCTGCCGGTGGGTAGGTTACGAGTAGCGCAGTAGCACAAGGCAGGTGGCATGGCAGGTGTTTCCATCCTCTCCTTTCACTTTTGCGTGAAAGAACACACGCACCAACCACCACCTTAACTTAGCAAAACAGCGCAGCTCCTAAACAAATTATCCTAGCGCAGATATCCGCATTTGGCCGATTTACTCAAATCCACTGACATATTTTGTACGCTGCGGCAGGCACAAACCGTTTGTTCGGAAAAGAGATCGCTCCCTATTCAGTACGCAAAAATATTCCGTATGTATGTATGGTTTGCTCCGCGTATGATTTCTCTGAAACGCATTACTATGCTTTCTTCGGCTTCTGGTGACTTATTTGCCGGAAGCGGCTCCTTTAGACTATAAATTTTCCCCTTTCGATTCCTGCCCGCTGCGTGTGGTCTTGGTGAAACAATACGGATTCAATATTCCTCAACAGAGATTCCGCGCTTTTGCACACGATTCCAGTCAACATTTTCCACAAACATTTTAATGTTTTTCTTCACTCTGTACGCCAGCCTGCGTTTCTCACACGTAGCCTTAAATTTTCAGCTACTTTTTTATGTTTTGTCTTTTGAAATTTGTTGTTATTTTAAAACTAAGCATAAAAGTATACTTTTCGTTCTGAATATTTCATTGCTAAGCGGAAATGTAGGGCGCTGATGTCTGCGTTTTCTTAATACTGGTTTTCCATCCTGTTCACAAAATATGCACGGAATATGAAAGTCTCTGGGAGAAAGCGAAACGGGACTTTAAATTCAGAGAGAGAGAAAGTAAGCAATCGTGTAAATCACTCTCAGACAATGCAATCTTCTGATTTAGCCTTTACTTTTCATATTGTTATTCTGAAGCCTTTGGTTTTTCCCGTTTTAGAGCGTGCATCAGTGCCGCTCACTTTCGTGTGTTGAGAGTACGATGTCATTTCCGTCCGAGCCAGGAAACTAGGCAGGAATATCTTCTGCAAATGTAGGCATAGTATTGGCGGCGTGGCCTTAGTTCGCCGAGATTGAGAGCATCCACAAATTCATGCAGCCACATGATTCTGGAGGAAGCGTGCATAATTCGTTGGCCATCGTTATCAGGCATCCCTTTTCATAGAGCTAAATGTATAATCCTGATATTGTAATTTTTCTCTGCGCTCAACTCCATTCTTCATTTCTGCGTCTGCACTGGCATGTTGCATCGTTTGTATTTACAGCTTATGGATAATAGAGCAGAAAAGAGCAATAATACCTTGCCGACCCTACCAATTTCATAAATACGATATAAAGATTTTGCAACCGAAAAGTAGCAAACCAAAGTCGATTTGCATGTCCCAAAACTTCCTGCAGCTGTAAATTTTTCCCGCTTGCATTTGTGGTCAAGTTTTTTCAAAGAAACTCACGCAATGTTTTACATTATGGAAGAGCTAGTAAGAATCGTATTGGCTGTGCTATGAGTACTGTGACATTTTTTCATTCTGATAAGCTAGGAGTCCAAACGATAATCGGGGTTTTTCGTTTCGCTTCTGGCCTGCATCGTCGTCTTGTCACTTGCATTAGTAGCTTCTTCGGGAAATAAAAGTGAAATCACCTTTTTTCTCGCACTACTTCCGCAGCTGAGCCCCAAAGGTTATTCAAAAGTAAGTCACAGAGCTAATGATCGCCTCGCTTATTTTTCTTCGTGGTAATAAATCGAGTAAAACGTCATGCTGCCACCTACAATTGACCATCAGCCGCACCCTGTTAAACAAAAGGCTGAAGCCACGAGGATTATGCCTAAACGAGGCACGCTCGGTTGGCTAAGCCTCATTAAGGCTACGGCAGAAGTGACTTTGAAAACTTGGGAACAGTAATCTTTTAATAATCAGTTGTACGTGATTCGTGTTGTAGCCTATGCATGCTCGTGTACGCGTCCGAAACGAGTCCTTCACCCCTCGCAAAATGGCTAAGTCTGAACCGTTGGCAGTCGTCCCCGACGCATGTGCAAACCAAAACGGGATTTGAAAACGTGTTCCCTCTGCATGACTTATCCGTACTGCACTTCCCATTAGCTGAAAGAGGGTGAGTGCGTTGTGCATTTTCTTTTATTACCTGTTTAGCACGAGTTCCTGATTAACCCTTAATCTTCGGAATCCATCGGCTGTAGCAGAGCTAGATTACCGTCGTTGCAAAACGGCGTATTTCTGCAACTCGTACTGTGCCATAGTGCAGTATATTTGCTACCATGGACATTTTATGCACTCCATGTAGCCAGAGCCTGCCAAACCACGACTCCCGCCTTTTACGTCTCGTCTGCAGTGTGCTACATCCAGCGGATGCCCAGTCACTTCCAAGTTGTACTCGCTTCCAAAATTGAGACAAACATTCGGAATCCAGAGCTTTGCATGACAATAATTCCCGTCAGAAAGTTTCTGTGACCGTTGGTTTCGCCTGTAAAGTTATTGGAGTGTGATATGAAACTTTACATTCGTAAACCTCAGCCAGCAATCGTGCATGCGGAACTTCAGGACACCGGTGCGAAAGACTAATTATGTGCTGTCACAGAAAATTCTTTATCGCCTTACCACTGTTCTTTGGTTATTTTCTCTTTTTATAAAATTAGTAAGTTGACTTCTTGCTGTTCAGACATATAACTCTTTTTGGTTTCCACCCAATGAATGCAAGAAGCATTTTCGTTTCACATTTTTTGCAGTTTTGAGGCCAGATAAAATACGATGAAAGAAAATAAACACTTACACGCTTAGAAATGACATGCAATGAACATCTATCACGTGAAACAGTTGCTATCTGATTAATAAAGTCAGCAGCTTCGACACGCAACAGCACAGTGACCCGGTGCATACATGTCAATTACATGCCATATGTAGTTACAGAAAAGAAGTTGTGACATGGTGGAAGCTATGCGCAGATTAAACATAAGTTGACTTTAAATTGCATTTCGAAAACAATAAGGATCTCTATGTGATTAAAGTAATTATGCTTTGCTTTTTCGAAATTTGGTTAAGCGTTTGAAAGTAAGATCTTTTAAATAGTCATTTTAATATTCATTGGTGCATGTGGAGCTCAGCTGCCTCGAATTTTGTTTTCTCTGGTTCGATTATTTTTGTTAGAAAAAGCGGTATTGCATTTAAAGGCATAAATGAAACAAGAGTTTTTTTCTTCTGGTACTCGCTCAGTGCTGTCTATA